>NC_088397.1:64728200-64965700 GCF_034236695.1 Oncorhynchus nerka | reverse complement strand
AAACCTCAGTATAAACCACCACTGTATTCTCCAATGCAGTGTTAACTGCAGTGTATCCCTGGTGATGCATTTACTCCAGCAGTAGCAACACCAGAGAATTCACTCTGACAGAACCTCTCTTCAGTGGAGAAACCTCTGCACTACCGCACGCTTGTGAAACACTGCCAGCCTCTCTCTCTCTCTCAATTTTTTGGGGGTTGGGTATAACCTAAAGGCACCCTACATTCCTGTGCTCTAATTGGTGGAGGTCTGGGCCAATCAGAGTGGTCTGTTCGTAGCGCTTTCTGGGGGTGTTAGAATCAGGAGGCAGACGTTAGCCAGAGTAATAATGCTGCTGTCGCTTTTGCTCTCCCCCTCTCTCTGTCTCCCTCTCCCCCTCGCCCCTCTCTCTGTCTCCCTCTCCCCCTCGCCCCTCTCTCTGTCTCCCTCTCCCCCCCTGTCTCTACCCATCAGTGTCTCTCTCTCTCTTGCTCTCTCTCTCTCTTGCTGCCTTTAAGGGAATTTAAGTCGTCCCTTTTACCTTGTTTCTGACAGCACAGTATCATATATGAGACAGAATTTGCTCAGGGTTTTCCATTTCAAATAATTATTTCCTATTTGTGTGTGTGTGTGTGTGTGTGTGTGTGTGTGTGTGTGTGTGTGTGTGTGTGTGTGTGTGTGTGTGTGTGTGTGTGTGTGTGTGTGTGTGTGGAAATCCATCCTCTGGTTCCCTGTATTCATCTTAAGTTAATTGTAAGCTCCCATCAGTGTTTAGTATTAGTGTGTACTGTGTGTATTAGTGGGTACTGTGTGTACTAGTAGGTACTGTGTGTATTAGTGGGTACTCTGTGTATTAGTGTGTATTGTGTGTATTAGTAGGTATTGTACGTATTAGTGTGTACTGTGGGTATTTGTGTGTACTGTGTGTATTAGTGGGTACTATGTGTTTTAGTGGGTACTATGTGTATTTATCGGTACTGTGCGTATTAGTGGATACTGTGTGTATTAGTGGGTACTGTGTGCATTAGTGGGTACTGTGTGTATTAGTGTGGACTGTGTGTGTTAGTGGGTATTGTACATATTATTGTGTACTGTGGGTATTTGTGTGTACTGTGTGTATTAGTGGGTACTGTGTGCATTAGTGGGTACTGTGTGTATTAGTGTGTACTGTGTGTGTTAGTGGGTATTGTACATATTATTGTGTACTGTGGGTATTTGTGTGTACTGTGTGTATTAGTGTGTACTGTGTGTATTAGTGGGTACTGTGTGTATTAGTGGGTACTGTGTGTATTAGTGTGTACTGTGTGTGTTAGTGGGTATTGTACATATTATTGTGTACTGTGGGTATTTGTGTGTACTGTGTGTATTAGTGTGTACTGTGTGTATTAGTGGGTACTGTGTGTATTAGTGGGTACTCTGTGTATTAGTGTGTATTGTGTGTATTAGTAGGTATTGTACGTATTGGGTACTGTGTGTATTAGTGTGTACTGTGTGTGTTAGTGGGTATTGTACATATTATTGTGTACTGTGGGTATTTGTGTGTAGTGTGGGTATTTGTGTGTACTGTGTGTATTAGTGGGTACTGTGTGCATTAGTGGGTACTGTGTGCATTAGTGTGTACTGTGTGTGTTAGTGGGTATTGTACATATTATTGTGTACTGTGGGTATTTGTGTGTACTGTGTGTATTAGTGGGTACTGTGTGTATTAGTGGGTACTGTGTGTATTAGTGGGTACTTTGTGTATTAGTGGGTACTGTGTGTATTAGTGTGTGCTGTATGTATTAGTGTGTACTGTGTGTATTAGTGAGATACATGCAAACTGATCAACGATGAAGGGATGAGGTGGAGGGAAGGATAAAGATTGAGTGACATGGCAGGATGAAGGAAGAGATTGACTGTTTTTAGAAAAAGAAAAAGAAAATGATAAGGTTGACAGTGGTGTCACAGGCAGAGGTGTTGAAAAAATACATCAATTAGAAACATATGGGAAATACTGACATCAATGTCCTGCCGTCATCCAGCTGAAAACATACACAGCATTGTAATACATGCCCATTGTGTTCAATCAACCATTTACACTAACAAACCATGTTTCCAAATCCCTCATTAATCTGACCTCAGATCCCTATTGTGATTCAGCATGGAGTAGTCCATCCCTGACTCAGACCATTTCTCACTTTGATGTGGCTAAAAGGCATCAGTAAAACCCCTTTTTTCTGTATCTGGGCAAGGTTACAAAGTATCTATTTATAGTGTAAGATTGGTCCTCTTGGCCGGAGTGTGTATGTGTGTGCGTTCCTGTTTTCATGCGTTTGTGTGCGTGTGTGTGTGAAGGCTATATGGTTTGCTCATTAGTAGAGTCAGTGTGAATAATGCAGGTAGGGCTGTTGTTGTGGCCAATGGTCCAGGTGCTAATGGGTCTGTCTCTGTGTCTCTGGGCCAATGGGCAGACACTGCACAGCTTTAATGGATGTCACCATGAGAGCCTGAAACCAGACCTTTCGGCTCGGGTGACACACCAGGGAAAGGAGGGAGGTGTGTGTGTGTGTGTGTGTGTGTGTGTGTGTGTGTGTGTGTGTGTGTGTGTGTGTGTGTGTGTGTGTGTGTGTGTGTGTGTGTGTGTGTGTGTGTGTGTGTGTGTGTGTGTGTTATGAAAGGAATATCAGAAACAGAGTCTGAATAGGAGTGAAGACTAGAAGTTCAGCAGTAAAATAATAAATTGGAAGCAAAAATAGAGAAGCATTGAAGTAACTTGATCTCAGCCTGAATGACTGTCTCAGTCTAAGTTTCTCAGTTTCATATAGTGTTATTTAAAGTTCTGGATGCCTTGATATGTTCATCGATGGGTAGGTGTCTCTTTTTACTATCTCTCTCCTCTCACCATATCTCTCTCCTCACCATATCTCTCTCCTCTCACCATATCTCTCTCTCCTCTCACCATATCTCTCTCTCCTCTCACCATATCCCCCTCTCTCCTCTCACCATATCTCTCTCCTCTCACCATATCTCTCCCTCCTCTCACCATATCTCTCTCTCCTCTCACCATATCTCTCTCTCCTCTCACCATATCTCTCTCTCCTCTCACCATATCCCTCTCTCCTCTCACCATATCTCTCTCTCCTCTCACCATATCTCTCTCTCCTCTCACCATATCTCTCTCTCCTCTCACCATATCCCTCTCCTCTCACCATATCTCTCTCTCCTCTCACCATATCTCTCTCTCCTCTCACCATATCCCTCTCTCTTCTCACCATCTCTCTCTCCTCTCACCATATCTCTCCCTCCCCTCACCATGTCCCTCTCTCCTCTCACCATATCTCTCTCTCCTCTCACCATATCTCTCCCTCCTCTCACCATATCCCTCTCTCTTCTCACCATATCTCTCTCTCCTCTCACCATATCTCTCTCTCCTCTCACCATATCTCTCCCTCCTCTCACCATATCCGTCTCTCTCACCATATCTCTCCCTCCTCTCACCATATCCGTCTCTCTCACCATATCTCTTTCTCCTCACCATATCCCTCACTCCGATTAAAGAGAATAAAGCCATAACTATTTCAACAAGCTAACTCTAATTTTAACCCTGATCGTTAAGAGTTGGTTCAGAAGCCGACCAAGGCTTAATCAAGACCTCACCTGACAACTAAAGACTTGCAATTTCAGTGAGAGCCTCCGGCACAACGCCCCCACAACGTGTCTTTTAACCGGTCTGAGCCAGACCAAAGTGTGCCAATGCAAAGTAAGTCAATCATAGCGATGCCTTTGAACTTCTGACCCTCTAAGAATGCCATCAGTTTGTGTGAAAATTATTGTTTTTCATACTGTACAGTACATGTACTGTTCCCTCTCATACAACCCCCTCTGTAATGTCTGCCTTCACACAGGTATGTTATGTCTCCTTGAACAGTGCTCTCAGACCTGCTGTGTAGGTAACACCAAACGAGAACAATTCTACAGCTAATGTATTCATAGTATATAGTGAAGATAGTGTTGGTAAGGCCACAACTTTGTGATATTGTGTGGCTTGATTTTATAGTTGGTTCTCCTACTTTGCTGTGAATGAGGCTACACACTATTACACGTTCTACCATCTACACAGCTCTTTCTCACTGCCATTCATCCTCTTAAAGTTTCAAGATGTATTCGTGGTATGTACGGGATACGCATGGTATACATCATCCAACCAAATGCTTACTTCCAGGTTCCTTCTGGACAATGCAACAACAATAAGAAATAACAAAAGTTAAGAATACGAACATAAAGTAAATGGCTCAGTAGAATAGAATAAATGTTTAAGCATCAGTATAACACAGGAAAGCATAATCTATAGTTCCATATTTACACGTGTATTGGAGAAGGGGGGATTGGGGCAGTGCGTCCTGCACATCTAATTGTGGTCATAATCTCTCTTTCGCTCAAATTCTCTCTTCCATTAATCCCTCTCCATATGTTTTGTCATATCCCTGTCAACCACATAATCATCTTCTCTGTGACTTGTTGTTAAGGGATGTGTTTCTTAGGACTATAAGGTGGTCTATCCAAAACAGTGGCATCACTGTCCTCCTTTTCATCCCCCTCTCTTTACTTTCCTCCCTGCACTTCTTATCTCACTGTGGTGATGAATGTAGAGACTGCTAGGGAAAGGTCAGAGTGCAGGTAGGTGTAATGTGGAGGTTCAGCCATAGAGGGTTACTTTTGTTTCATCAAAGATCGACATTCTCAGAAATCAAACACAAACAAGCATGCACACACACACACACACACACACACACACACACACACACACACACACACACACACACACACACACTCTTACACACTAAACCCCAATATGCTGTCATTACTCAAAACCTGTGCAATTCGTGTATCTGAGTACACTTACTGAAAGTGATTTTCTAGTCGTTACTCAAACCGTAAGTCACTGTGACACTGTGACCCAACAGAATTTGTGGAGACCACATTTCTTTCGCAAGAATTTTCTACCCCAACCCCACCCCAAATGTAATTTATATTTTTACACCAGAAAATAACCTTCAATTCATTACGTTTTCATCTCTTTTCAAAATGAAAAGAAACCAATAAAAAGATTTACTCAATAAAATCTTTCTCAAAAACATTTATACTTTGTCCCATACAATAATCTGTTGTCTTCCTTTTTTGTATAATTTTGGAGCCCCTACTGTATTTCCCCACAACTTTGAATACCACTGCTGTAGGGGATCCAGATTTGAGTTGTTTCAGCTTGAAAATGTTGAGTAACACTCCCACTAAGTCACGCCTCCAATATAAATTCCCAGTTTCCCTGTCTTTTTGAGTGAATTGTAGTGTTACCACCCATGACTCACGCTTGTTGAAATGAGTGGACCAAGGCGCAGCGTGCATAGAGTTCCACAATATATTTAATAGTGAAACTTACAACAAAACAACAAAGAATATAACAAACATGCAGTATTGCAGTACTCAAGGCAACAATACAAAAACAAGATCCCACAACAAACAGGTGGGAAAAGGCTGCCTAAATATGATCCCCAATCAGAGAACGATAGACAGCTGCCTCTGATTGGGAACCATACCAGGCCAACATAGAAATAACAAAACTAGAATGCCAACCCTAGTCACACCCTGACCTAACCAAAATAGAGAATAAAAAGGCTCTCTAAGGTCAGGGCCTGACAATGACTGCGTTTTTTAAGTAACAGAGACATGTTTGTTGAATATGTTAATTTTCAGTCCTTGTGGCCTTCACCAAGTGCGTTCCTAGCCTAATCGTATCTTTATAATTAATATCTTCATGACATTACATATCTCATAAAGCCTTAGTTTGAGGCCTAGCAAAAATGTTTCCAAAATTCCCTGATATTCTAAAAATCCTGGTTGAATTATTTCCAGGAATCTTCCAACAGGGATTTCTGGAAAACCTGGGAAATGTACCAGCCACACTTGCAAGTCACATTATGCTGGCTACCAAAGTTACGTGTAATTCCTACAGAAATCCAGCCAGAATCAGGATATCCAACAGTTGGAATGTTTATTACCTACCTCCTGTATTTTTAATGGCATCCAGAGTTAGGAACAGTGTGAGGAGACTACCTAAGCCATTTAAACTGGAACAACCATTTCAGTAACAGGTTAAAAAAAAAGAACTAAATTATTGGATTAGTTTAGAAAATGTATGTTATTTATCTTTGTATTGTATAAGATCAATCAATCACTCAATGTACATGCAAAAACACAGATATTAAAAACAATTCAAAAAATCCAGCTGCAATAGAGCATGCTGGAAAAAAAAGTTATTTTGTTATCATAACTTTTTTAAATGTAGTTGATGTGACTTCTCATTTAGCTTTGAGTCAGTTCCATGTAAACATTTTAAGTAATAATGACTTTTCATTATAAACTTTTTGAGTTTAACTTACTAGAAGTATTTTAGTAAAAAATGCTTTGGGGTTTACATTGAAGCTACTACTGTAAAAACACACATCGTCCTCTGCTCGTGGGTAGCCCTGTCACAGTTTCCAGATACTTTGAAAAACAACTCACTGCTCACAGAAATCTCTCACTCCTGATTCTATAGACTATTATATGAGCCGAAGCTGTATATTTGACAATATAGCCTACATACAGAATGTAAAAGTTGGATATTATGTTCACATATCCATATCGTCACAGACAGGTTGTTGCCTGGACCACATTCCTTTAACAATCTCAGCTTGTTCTGGCAAATCTTACATAGAAACCTAATTGGGAAGAAGGATGTTTGGTGTGCTTTTTACATTTGTATCAAAGAATATATTTTTGAGAAAATCATGTTGAAAGTGACAATTTTAGGCCATTTGTCAACCTATACATGCCTCCTGTAAGACCCTATGATCTGTGAACAGTACATGACACAGACAACATCTTGGTGTCATTATACTCCTTATAGTGTGCTCTTAAATATTGAGTATGTATAGATTCTGAAAAACGAATTGTTCATATGAATATCGCAAATGAACAATATACCCTTCAAAGACATACAATTTCCAGAGTGGTTGATCTCCTACTTTTGATAATATGACCCATTTTATGCATAGAAATTGACATTATAGGTCATTAACCAATCACATTCAGCAAATTACCAGCAGAGTGATTTCCCTTTTAATCCATTTTCCCATTCACTGGTGGTGCTCATAAAATTGGTCATAAATTCAAAAGTAACAGAGCATCCAATCTGGAAATGTGATGTACTTGTAGAGTGTATTGTTTAAAACAATATGTTTAAAAATGAACTCAATCAAAAAGGGTACTTTTGAGATATTCATATTATATATTTTTTTTTATGTTGAATAAATTAATGTGAACAATTTTTTTCAGAATCTATACATACTCAATATTTAAGAGCACACTATAAGGAGTATAATGACACCAAGATGTTGTCTGTATCATGTACTGTTCACAGATCATATGGGTCTTACCGGAGGCATGTATGGGGCTAAAAAGGGCCTGAAATGGCCACTTTCATCATGATTTTTTCAAAAATGGCTTTTATGCTAAATTTGCCAGAACAATCTGAGATACCGAAAATATTTTCAGTCCTTCATGGCAAGGTAGCATGTGGCTCAATCGGTAGAAAATGGTGCTTGCAATGCCAAGGTTGTGGGTTCAATTCCCATGATGGACCAGTACGGGGGGGGAGTATGAAAATGTATGTACTCACTACTTTAAGTCACTCTGGATAAGAGTGTCTGCTAAAATGTAAATTAATCACCCTGTTGCTATGTGTCATTCTTGTGGTGAATGTAGTATTAACAAATTGTTGTCTGTATTGTGGCGAATGTAGTATTGCCAAACAGTGTTGTGGTGAATGTAGTATTGACAAATAGTTGTCTGTATGGAGGTAAATGTAGTATTGACAAATAGTTGTCTGTATTGTTGTAAATGTAGTATTGGCAAATAGTTGTCTGTATTGTGGTAAATGTAGTATTGACAAATAGTTGTCTGTATTGTGGTAAATGTAGTATTGACAAATAGTTGTCAGTATTGTGGTAAATTTAGTATTGACAAACAACAGTGTTGTGATGATTGTAGTATTGACAAATAGTTGTCTGTATTGTGGTAAATGTAGTATTGACAAATAGTTGTCTGTATTGTGGTAAATGTAGTATTGACAAATAGTTGTCAGTATTGTGGTAAATTTAGTATTGACAAACAACAGTGTTGTGATGATTGTAGTATTGACAAATAGTTGTCTGTATGGAGGTAAATGTAGTATTG
The DNA here is from genome assembly GCF_034236695.1 of Oncorhynchus nerka. Lineage (NCBI taxonomy): Eukaryota > Metazoa > Chordata > Actinopteri > Salmoniformes > Salmonidae > Oncorhynchus > Oncorhynchus nerka. Next base: position 64,957,468 of record NC_088397.1, on the reverse strand, counting down.
ACAAATAGTTGTCTGTATTGTGGTAAATGTAGTATTGACAAATAGCTGTCTGTATTGTGGTAAATGTAGTATTGACAAACAACAGTGTTGTGGTAAATGTAGTATTGACAAACAACAGAGTTGTGGTGAATGTAGTATTGACAAATAGTTGTCTGTATTGTGGTAAATGTAGTATTGACAAATAGTTGTCTGTATTGTGGTAAATGTAGTATTGACAAATAGCTGTCTGTATTGTGGTAAATGTAGTATTGACAAACAACAGTGTTGTGGTAAATGTAGTATTGACAAACAACAGAGTTGTGGTGAATGTAGTATTGACAAATAGTTGTCTGTATTGTTGTAAATGTAGTATTGACAAATAGTTGTCTGTATTGTGGTAAATGTAGTATTGACAAATAGGTGTCTGTATTGTGGTAAATGTAGTATTGACAAACAACAGTGTTGTGGTGAATGTAGTATTGACAAACAACAGTGTTGTGGTAAATGTAGTATTGACAAACAACAGAGTTGTGGTGAATGTAGTATTGACAAATAGTTGTCTGTATTGTTGTAAATGTAGTATTGACAAACAACAGTGTTGTGGTGAATGTAGTATTGCAGTTACTTCAGTTGATAGTCAGAACAGCCAACATTACAACAATCTTACCTTAGTACTCAAAATAATTCACTTGGAATTGCTTGTAACAGGGCTCATTACAGTATTTTACACTAAACACTGTAACAGAGGTTAGAAAATGTGACATCATAAACATTTTTAGGTAACATTTTACTTTAAATCTTCACCATAATCACTTCATTACGATGTCATAAACATGTCTTGGAACTTTATAGCATGCGTCAAATCTTGTCATGACTTATTGCAATGTTATGACACAGATATTAGCATGTGTTGTGACACATTGGGATATTTTCTAGCCTTATGACAATATTTACAATTTTTAAGTGTCCTTACCTGGGCCCCACATTGGCAGCTCCTCTCCTCTTTGGTTGAATGGATCCAGTACTTCAATGTTGTACAGATTTCCCAGAAGAAATGTGTATCAACCAGTATAAATGAGGAGAGAAAACACTATATGTCCTTTTGTACACAGAGGGATGAGAGCAGATCCTTTAGAATTACATGTTACTTGAAGAAAACATGTCAATCAAAATACTACAGAGAGCAATCCGCAAAAACACAAACTCAGAAAGTGAGTGAGCGAGAGTGAGTGAGTGAGTGAGTGAGTGAGTGAGTGAGTGAGTGAGTGAGTGAGTGAGAGTCGTGGGCACGCAGTCACGTACCCACCGTAAAGCAGAGATCAAACACCAGTTCTCTCTCCACTTTTCTCTCGTCTTGCCATAACTCGCTCACTCACCTTTTCTTTTCCTCCCCTCTTTTACTCTTCATTTCCTTTTATATTGCTCTCTTTTTCTCCCCTCTTTTACTCTTCATTTCCTTTTATATTGCTCTCTTTTCCTCCCCTCTTTTACTCTTCATTTCCTTTTATATTGCTCTCTTTTTCTCCCACTCTTTCTTCTTTAACCCTTCCTTGCTTTTACACCCCCATAGAGAGAACGAAACAAGTGCACAAAATTCCAGCAGCTAATTCTGCTTCTTAAGACATGGAACTTAATATGTGAGGACAACTGTGAGGGCGGAGGATAGAGCGAGAAGGAGGGAGCAGGCACAGAATGAAGGATGGAAAATTCAATTCAGAGGAGAGAGAGAGAGAGAGAGAGAGAGAGAGAGAGAGAGAGAGAGAGAGAGAGAGAGAGAGAGAGAGAGAGAGAGACAGAGAGAGGACTGGGGAATAGAGGAGACTGTTGAGGGAGTGAGGGAAGTGAAATTGGCAGATGAAATCATAACACAGGGAAAGTTTGTTTAGTTTGACTTAGAGATTAATTCACACACTGGTTTTAACTGCGTATCCAGTGAGATCCTGTGTCAGCCACACTAGATGTTGTGAATGGCTGTGGCTCCATCACGACCTGTGCAACATAACTAGAGTTTACTCACATCAATCGTCACTATAATTCATTGAACACCATGGAGAGAGAACAGGCAATGCAAATACCAATCCATCTCAATGTCTCTCCTTTCCACTTGTCATCTAAGCTTACCAACTCCCTTACCAATTCCTTGCCCCCACTACCTTAGACCTAAGCAGACCACGGAAGAGTATTTTTGACACTCTCACACTTTCACACTCTAATCTGCTCATAATTTATGCTGTTCCTTTTGTTGACTCTTTTTTTAGTTGTAGTTCATTTATCTAAAGGGTAGAGTTGTAGTTAATTTAACTAAAGGGTAGAGTTGTAGTTAATTTAACTAAAGGGTAGAGTTGTAGTTCATTTATCTAAAGGGTAGAGTTGTAGTTCATTTAACTAAAGGGTAGAGTGGTAGTTAATTTAACTAAAGGGTAGAGTTGTAGTTCATTTATCTAAAGGGTAGAGTGGTAGTTCATTTATCTAAAGGGTAAAGTTGTAGTTAATTTAACTAAAGGGTAGAGTTGTAGTTAATTTAACTAAAGGGTAGAGTGGTAGTTAATTTATCTAAAGGGTAGAGTTGTAGTTAATTTAACTAAAGGGTAGAGTTGTAGTTCATTTATCTAAAGGGTAGAGTGGTAGTTCATTTATCTAAAGGGTAGAGTTGTAGTTAATTTATCTAAAGGGTAGAGTTGTAGTTCATTTATCTAAAGGGTAGAGTTGTAGTTCATGTATCTAAAGGGTAGAGTTGTAGTTAATTTATCTAAAGGGTAGAGTTGCTGTAATATTACTGGATCACCTGATGTTTTTATTAGCTTATGTCATATGGTATGATACACTGATATAGAGACACATACGGGACTCCTGATCCTGCTACTGCACTGACAGTAGTTTTACAGGAAATGTAGATCCGATATCGGCAAATGTGCTTGCAGGGTGTCATATAAGAGAGGTAAGGGAGGTGGGGGTGGAGGTGGCTGGAGGAGTGTGGGGAGGGAGTGAGATTGACGGAAGGTGTAATGTCGAGTACATGTCAATCTAATTATAATGTGCTAAATGACCTTAGAAGTCAGTTTTTCCCCCTCTACCCCTCAGTGTCTTTTACCTTGCCAGTGAAATGGCATGTGGATTGACTGGCATTAGATAACTGGGTATTGAATATCTTGTGATTTATTATAAGATGTTTAAGTGACACATTAGACATTGGGGGCCAGTTTCCCGGTGTAACGATTGTCGTCGGGAGAAGGAGAAGAGGACCAATGAGCAGCTTGATACGTATTCTTAATGATATTTTAATAAAGATGAATACTGGAACAAAAACAACAAACAGACAAACGAACAGTTCTGCAAGGTGCAACAAAAACACTAAACAGAAAATAACTACCCACAAACACCAGGTGGGAACAGGCTACCAAAGTATGGTTCTCAGTCAGAGACAACGATTGCCAGCTGCCTCTGATTGGGAACAATACCAGGCCAAACACATAGATATAGAAAACATAGAACACAAAACATAGAATTCCCACCCCAACTCACACCCTGACCAAACTAAAATAGAGACATAAAAAATGAACTAAGGGCAGGAGCGCAGCGGATTGCTGCTCCCAAACAGCCGTCGCACAGGAGAGCGCCCTTCTGGACATTAGCGTAATTTAATACGCTATCTTCGATCAGTCCGACGGGAACGAAGAACGCTGAAGTTCAAAAATGAGAGAGCACTGGGAAAGGAACGCCTGGCAGGTACCAGGATAGCCAGCATAATCCTCCAGAAGAGGTAAGTGGGGAGCCTGGGTAGGTTGAACAAATCCACCACTATTAGAGAGGTTACTGAGTGGTTGGGAGGTCTCAGATGTGGCGTGCTGCCCTATGAGCAAATTTACGGTTCCGTTACCGCCTTGAACCCTTGGTCGTGGTGTTCCGCCAGAGTACGAAGCCCTTCCAAAAGGTCCCGAAGTAGCTCGTCATGCTTCCCAATGGTGGCTCCCTGCAGGGAGACAGCGTGACGGAGCTGGTCCAAGTCTGCTGGGTCTGTCATGGCCAGTTTGTACTATAAGGGCAGAATATATGCAGACAGAGCAGGCAGATGGTTGAGCTCCGATATTTATTATAACACAAGGGGTAGGCAAAAGGCAGGTCGGGTACAAGAGAGAGTTCATCAACCAGGTCAGAGTCCAAACAGTAGAGGGCGTTAGACAGTCTCGAGTTCAGGACAGGCAGGGGTTCAGTAACCAGGTCAGAGTCCAAACAGTACAAGGCATTAGAAAGGCTCGAGGTCAGGGCAGGAAGAATGGTCAGGCAGGCTGGTTCGGGTGCAGGACAGGCAAGGGTCAAAACCAGGAGGACTAAGAAAAACAGAGACTGTGAAAAAATAGGAGCTAGGAGATAAACGTTGGTTGACTTCGCAAACAAGACAAACTGGCACAGAGAGACAGAAAACACAGGGATAAATACACTGGGGATGATGAGCGACACCTGGAGGGGGTGGAGACAAGCACAAGGACAGGTGAAACAGATCAGGGCGTGACAGTATAGGTATTAGTATTATTTGTATTGTTAGTTATTTAGTTGCCTATAGGAGGAATTCCTTAGTATTAAGTAATGGGGTATTTAGGTACATGTATAGTCCAGGATTATATTTTAGTGTTTGATGGAGGCAGTAAAAACAGTACTGCGTATGTTCTGTTAGGCATGGCAGAGCCCCACAGTGTCAGTACTGAGCAGGAGAATGTCCATGTAAACTCATATGTTCAGACAGCTGTCCACTACAAAGTTTATCCTTACCTATGGACACACATTTTTATTCGGAGGCACATGTAAGTCACACACACAAATAAAATTCCCCCTCACCCCTGGGCCAGACTCTGGCCACCTTCCATGGAGGGGTAGGGTTGCGGGACTGTAAGGAAGGCCATCAAACTGGAACAGTACATTACACCATCGGAGAGTGTTAGGATAGAGTTACAGGGGCACACACTCCTTATCTCTCCCTCCCCTTCCTCTCTAGCCCACACAGCTCGCTTGTCTCTCATAAAATGTTTACAAGAACAGTGGTGGCCATTAAATATGGCAACTTAACGAAGGACGTCTTAGTTTTCCATGACTCTGATCTATATCTGTTCCTTAACATATGTCTTTTATATGTACCAGCATGCCAAAGGCCCAAGATGGTTATTTCTTCCATTTTGAAAGTAGCTTTCTCTTCTCTTTGTAATGACATTGGTAACTGAAGTTTTAAAGTGCAATCCTTATAGCAGGAAATGACCATACATGTAGGTGGGCTATGTAATCAAATATTTTGTCCAAAACATGTTCAGGAGGTTTTAAGACTTTTTATTATGAAACTTAAGCTTTGGATTTGCGAAAGTTATACATTCAGTGCAGAGGCAGAAGAAATTTGACTTGGCACATAAAACCCTCACAAACTTCTACAGATGCACAATTGAGAGTATCCTGTCTGACTGTATCACCGCCTGGTATGGCAATAGCACTGCTCGCAACCGCAGGGTTCTCCAGAGGGTGGTGCAGTCTGCCCAACGCATCACAGGGGGCAAACTACCTGCACTCCAGGACACCAACACGACCTGATGTTACAGGAAGGCCAAAAAGATCATCAAGGACAACAACCACCCGAGCCACTGCCTGTTCACCCCGCTATCATCCAGAAGTCGAGGTTTAGTACAGGTGCATCAAAGCTGGGACTGAGAGACTGAAAAACAGTTTCTATCTCAAGGCCATCAGACTGTTAAATAGCCATCACTAGCCCATTAGAGGCCTATATACTGTACATAGACTTGAAATCATTGGCCACTTTAATAAATGGAACACTAGTCACTTTAATAATGTTTACATATTTTGCATTACTCATCTCATATGTACACTACTGTTCAAAAGTTTAGCCTCTCTTAGAAATGTAGATATTCCATAAAAAAATAAATTCATTAAAAATCCTACAATGTGATTTTCTTTTCACATTTTGTCTGTCATAGTTGAAGTGTACCTATGATGAAAATTACAGGCCTCTTTCATCTTTTTAAGTGGGAGAACTTGCACAATTGGTGGCTGACTAAATATTTTTTTGCCCCACTGTATTACTGCACTGTCGGAGCCAGAAACGCAAGCATTTCGCTACACCTGCAGTAACATCTGCTCAACACGTGCATGTGACCAATACAATTTGATTTGATTTGATTATTTATACAGTCTATTTTTAACAGGAATCGATTTCTGTGTAAACTGTAAAGCATAGAAACTTGTCCTGGAGGATACATATCCTATATTCTCTCGGTTTTCTGTTAACATTTCCTTTGGAGATGTAACAAGTGTGATTTCTTGATAAATCGTTTTTCTTCTCTGACGATGGTAATTAATGATAGATTCTGACGATAGCGATTTCTGACAGAACCAATTCCCCTGCTAGCTTCATTAGCCTAATTATTTCATATGAGAAGAAGTTCACTTATTCACTGAGTATACATGCAAATGGATTAGCTGCGCCACTCCTACAGTAGAGACCATATGGTAGTCTTAAGTCTATTAGATGAGATTCTGAGATTCCCTCTTACTCCTTCCTCTGTTCCCCCTCTCTCTACTCCCACTGTTTTCACTCCTCATGGTCACAGTAGAAGAACATTGAAAGTGGTTGTGAATATTGATCACCAGTAAGAAAAATGATTTTGAAAAGACATCTAAAATACATATTTTCCACATGTTCATGTTGGGTTCATTTTCAGTTCTGAATGAAAGTTTAAAATGTGTCGTTTAAAATACATGTTTGTGGGTCATTGATTCTATGGACAAGTTTCAACTGCACATACGTTCTCAATGAAGTCAGCATTATATCACAATAATCATCTCTTGATCCATTTAATGTTGCAAAGAGGAGCGAACTGAAGATTGCAAAATGTTTATTATTGCTTCCAAATGTCACATGCACTTACATCTGTCACTTTCGTAAAAGCTTTAAAACTGGTAGCGACGATGCTCAAAGTAGTCCGACCTACAGAATAAACCAACACACAACTACAACAACATTCTCATTAAAGCTTACAGAAATATAATATTTCTTGCTATGACTGGGATATGTTGTTGTTTATCTACCTTAGTTGAATGCACTGACTGTAAATTGCTCTAGATAAGAGCGTCTGCAGAATGACAAAAATGTCATTATCATAGACATTTGAACAACACAGTACAGTATGGTACAGTTCAGTACAGTAGAGGACAGTAGAGTACAGTAGAGTATTGTATGATACGGTATGGAACAGGGCAGTAGAGTTTTATACATTTGATTACAGTACACTACAGTAGAGCTTAATTCAGTACAGTACTCTACAGTACGGTACAGTACAGTAGAGTTTAATTCAGTATAGTACAGTACAGTTTAGTTCAGTAGAGTAGAGTGCGTTAGAGTAAAGTAGGGTATAACACACTACATTATACTGTACTATACTCTACTGTTCTGTACTCTACTGTACTGTACTATACTTTACTGTACTCTACTGTTCTCTACTGTATTGTACTGTATTGTACTCTACTCTACTGTACTATACTGTACTGTAATGTACTGTCCAAACTTGTGAAACATAGATCTCCATTCAAGACCAGACCAAATCTGAACCAGACATAGATGCCGATGATTGGTTTAAAAATGACACGTTATGTATATGCATATGTTGAAATCAAGGCCGGTTCAGACCACACCAAAAGAAAATACCCCAAAGTACAACCGGTTCGGAGAGGACAGTACGCCTCTTCATGTTGTCCTGCTGTGCTGTGTTCTGTCTGAAAGTGTTGTTACATCAGGGGTGTCAAACTCAAGCCATGATTATTAGTGTCTGCTGGTTTCTGGTTTTGCCTTTCAATTAAGACCTAGACTACCAGGTGAGGGGAGTGCCTTGCTAATCAGTGACCTTAATTCATCAATCAAGATCTCCGTGGAATGAGTTTGACATGTGTGATAGATCAACCTTTGATGGACAATAAAAAGGAACTCCTATTTCTTAGTGCAAACCAAGGTCATTGCGCTTAGGCTACCGCATTAGATTAAAATAGTCTTATCATATTGATTATTAAATGTTAGAACCATATCATTATTGTCTGTGTAATTGAATGACCTTATTGTCCCAATTCCACCATTAATCTGAATGATGTCATTTAAAGGAAAAATGTCCTCACGCAAGGCGAGTCTCCATAGTGAGAAATCTCTCTCACATCACCAGTAACACCATGCATTTTACACTACTAAGGCCATCTTGTGGCGGGACTGATGAACAGCCTCAGCTCTGGTCTACGCACTGTACCCTGTAAAAAGATTGTAGGACTGCAGTTTTATGCTAGGTGGCACTGTGTCTCTATTATTGTAACTCTCAGCTACACAGTACATGGACGATATGAGAACTGATCAGACATTGTATTGGCAATGCATTTTCTCAAGTTTGGCAGTGAGAAAAGGTCAGTGATGCTACTTTAGGTTATAGTACATTTTGAAAGACTGTATAATCCTGTAACTGTCAGGGATATTTAGATGTTGACCAGTTTGAACTCATAATGTGTAGTCATAATGACTTAATCTGCAGGCTTTGTCATACCGTCTATTTTTCAAGCTTTTTGTTGTTTTAGTGAACAAATATGTGAAAGTGTGTGTGTGTGTGTGTGTGTGTGTGTGTGTGTGTGTGTGTGTGTGTGTGTGTGTGTGTGTGTGTGTGTGTGTGTGTGTGTGTGTGTGTGTGTGTGTGTGTGTGTGTGATGAGGATTGTGCAAAGCTGTATTATTGCACAATGAGTAAGTATGCAACATAGTGCGGTGTAGTCCATGAGAGGGGATGAGGAGTTTCCTCCCATACCCCTCTTTCCTCTGTCAGGATTAGTGTGTAAATGCAACGATTCAGACACGGAGCTCTGATCAGCTGGTTAATACTGCTTTATCCCTCCCAAAACACACACACACACACACACACACACACACACACACACACACACACACACACACACACACACACACACACACACACACACACACACACACACACACACACACACACACTTAATGTAGGTACAGTACAAGTAATTATACTATATTATAATTATAGATAATTCTCAGGTGGTACGGAATGTCCCACTCATAGATGTAGGGTAGCCTGTATGCAGACTTATCATGCCATGTCATATTTAAATACACAAAGCATGACAGATGTCGCCAGCCAAACTTCACACAGAGAATTATGATTACAGAACCTCTATCACTATGGGCCTGCTCCATCTGTTGCCCCTAGACCCTGTTTACACCAATTTAACTTAATTTCCCCACATTCACCTCTCTATCACTCCACCCTGCTCTCCCCCTGTTTTCTCACATACTGATCAGCCACTCTCCCTCTGCTCAGAGCGACCAGTAGTCAATGTTGACTCTGTATGTGTGTTTCAGTTTGTGCTTGAAGTTCACAGCAAGCATCAGAGCTAGCATCAGAGCTAGCATCAGAGCAAGCATCAGAGCTAGCATCAGAGCAAGCATCAGAGCTAGCATCAGAGCTAGCACACGTACACATGAAGGAACACATACAGTGTAACGGTGGGTGAGTGATGGGTGTGGAGTCAGACGCAGAGAGCAAAAGTAAACGGGAAAAACGCTTTAATGTCCTTAACAAAGTAACAGGTCCAAACATGGGTGAAGCCCTAAACACAGGTGCAAACAAACCCAAAACCTTAGTTACAAAATCCGGACAGCGAAAACCCAAAGACAACGATACACCACAAACATAACAATAACAACAAGCCCGCACAAACACCAGTGGGCAAAACGAACTTAAATAACACCCATCCCAAAACCCCAACAAGGAACAGGTGAAAACAATTAGACAAAAACAAACGAAATGGAAAAAGGGATCGGTGGCAGCTAATAGACAGGCGACGACGAACGCCGAGCGCCGCCCGAACAGGAAGGGGAGGCACCTTCGGTGGTATTCGTGACATACAGATGTAGGATCTTAATTTGAGCCAGTTTGCTACAGCAGAAAACATTCTGCAGCAACATTAAATTTGAATTATGATGTGGATTATAATTCATGGACATTTTGTTTTAAGGGAAAATCAAGTCAGGAAATTACAATCTTCAGAAACCTTATTAAAACTCAGGTACTCTACAAGTTCCTGAATTTCATCTGTACACACACTTGCACATACACACACACACAAACACACACACCTAGGCACACAGAGGGACACACACACAAGTTTGTTTTACTATCCATGTGGGGACCAAACAACTGATTCCCATTCAAAGCCCTAACTACTAACCCTAATTCTAATACTAACCCTAATTGTAACCCTAACCCTAAAATCAAATCAAATCAAATCGAATGTCTTTGGTCACATGCGCCGAATACAACAAGTATAGACTTTACAGTAAAATGCTTACTTACGAGCCCATTCCCAACAATACAGAGTTTTAAAAAAGTTTGCTCAATAAAAAGGAAATAGTAACGGAAAAAAACAATAATGAGGCTATATACAAGGAGAACCAGTATTGAGTCAATGTACAGGGGTACGAGGTTGTTAAGGTAGTTGATGTAATACAGTAAGTACATGTAAGTAGGGGTAAAAGTGACTAGTGACTAGGCAATCAGGATATATAATAAACAGAGTAGCAGTAGCGTGTGTGTGTGTGTGTGTGTGTGTGTGTGTGTGTGTGTGTGTGTGTGTGTGTGTGAGCCTATGTAGTGTGTTTAAGTGTAGGTGTGTGTGTGTGTGTGTGTGTGTGTGTGTGTGTGTGTGTGTGTGTTGGAGTGTCAGAGTAGTACTGTATGTGTGAGTGTGTGGGTAGAGGTGAGTGTACATAGAACCAGTGCAAGGAAGTTAGTGCAAAACATTCAGATAAATAATTAAATAATAAAGGGGGTCAATGTAAACATTCCAGGAAGCCATTAGATTAACTGATCAGCAGTCTTATGACTTTGGGTAGAAGCTGTTCAGGTGCCTTTTGGTTCCAGACTTGGCGCTCCGGTACCACTTCCTGTGCGGTAGCAGAAAGAGCAGTCTATGACTTGGGTGGCTGGAGTCTTTAACAATTTTAGGGCATTCCACTGACACTGCCTGTTATAGAGGTCCTGAATAGCAGGGAATTTGGCCAACTACCCTCTGTAGTGCCTTGAGGTCAGATGCCAAGCAGTTGCCATACCAGACGGTGATGCAGCCAGTCAAGATGCTCTCTATGGTGCAACTGTAGAACCTTTTATTTATTTTTTCAATTTAAAGTTTTATTAAGTTCTTGTTTTTCAATCAACCAACAAAACACATTCCACATTCACAGATGTGACAGGCTTTAAAAAAAGAAAAGGTCAAAAAATAATAATACATTTGAAAAAATTAAAATACAATTAAAATGAATGATAAAGTCAAATAAAAGCATTTATTTTTCTTAATCTATATATTTTCCTTGGTACATGTATATACATACATACATACATACATACATACGCACATATACATACACACACACATACGTACTCAAAAACTAAATTAAAATAAAAACACACACACAAAAAAAAAAAACCATACCACTTGCAGCAGCACTATCAAGGTTCTTATCAGCTATTTCAAGCATTCGCTGAGACGATGGGCCAATAATTCGTTTTTAGGTTTTACAGTACCTTACACAAAATGTATCTGCGCATTTCCCTAGTCACCCCGTTCACTCTGTCCAGTTTGAAATATAGTTGAATAGTGGGGACCAGAGTCTATCAAACTTGGGCTGTCTCTTGTGGAGGTCATAAGTGAGCTTTTCAAGAGGAAGAAAGTCAACAATCTGGTCAATCCACATTTTAAATGTAGGGGGGGGGTATTAGAGGCCCACAATAGAAGAATACATTTCTTAGCAAAGTATGTAATAGTCATAAGCAAATTTTCTCTGTCAGGATCAAGAACAAAGTCCTGCTGGGCATTAAGAAGATAGATACATGGGGTCATATCAAACTGTACCTCTAGTATTTTCTGTGCAGCGGTATGTACAGATTGCCAGAATCTGGCAATCTCCCTACAGCTCCAAAATACATGCATATAGGTTCCACATTCAGAGGTACATCTTTTACAGTTAGGAGACATATCTGTTTTCATTCTATGGAGTCTCAAAGGAGTATAATAAAATTTGTACAAAAATTTGTAATTAGATTCTTTCATTTTTACACTGGTAGAGGAGCAGTATACCTTGTCGCAAACCTCCGCCCATAACTCATCACTAATAGTCAGACCAAGGTCCTTTTCCCAGATTATTTTCAAAGGAGTAAAGGAGGAGCTTCCTTTCTCAGAAAGGAGTCTATAGATGCAAGATATTTAGCCTTTAATGGATTGTGCTGTGACAAGAAGGGTTTCAACTTCGTTCAACTGAGTTCTAAACCTCCTCTTGGAGGTAAATGAGGAAATTACATGTCTAATTTGAAGATATTTAAAAAAAAATGGGATCTTGGCACGTCGAATTCACTGCAGAGCTCTTGAAAGGATTTCAGTGTAGTGGTTTTCTGATGAAATAGGTCTGAAAAGGTCCTGATTCCTAGAGTATGCCAAAGATTAAAGTTGGCATCCCTCAGGGCTTTTGGCAAGTCTGGGTTGCCTACTATAGGCGAGTGAGAACATATTTGGGAGGAAATGCCCAGGTATTTCTTACAGTCCCTCCACGCTAGTAGGGTGCTGTAAATCACAAAGGATTTGGCTATGTTGCCCACTTCACTAAAGTTATTAATGAATATAATTGAGCTTAAGGGCAATGAACCACAGGATTGGGCTTCTATCTGAATCCACGTTGACTCTTGTCTGTTTGTGATCCATGTTAGCATGTTGCGGATTTGGGCAGACCAGTAGTACAATTGAAGGGAGGGAAGGGCAAGGCCACCTTTAGATTCGGGTTTTGATAAAGTGGAAAACTTGATCCTAGGTTTTTATTGCCCCATATAAATTTGGTGATGCTTTGGTTAGTTGTTTTGAAGAAGGAAACTGGGAGATAGCATGGGAGCATCTGAAATAAGTAGTTCAGTCTAGGGAGGACGTTCATACGGATTACATGAATTCTTCCTACTAAGCTAATTGGGATGGAGATCCAGGTTTGGAGATTGTTCTTGATTCGATCCAGGAGTGGAAGATAATTTTCCTTAAAAAGGCTATTCAGATCTGGTGTTATGAAGATCCCGAGGTATTGAAACCCCTGTGTTTTCCATTGGAAAGGACAAAGTGTCTTCATAGAGCTGGTGAGTGTAATATTGAGAGGGCAGACAGTGGATTTGTTAAAATTGATCTTATAACCTGAGAACTTGCCATACTGGGCAATTGTGTCTAAAATGAGAGGGAGGGATTTCTCAGGGTTGGATATGTAGAGCAAGACATCATCCGCGTAAAGCGAAATCTTGTGCTGCAGGCCACCTGCCGAAACACCCATAATACTTGGATTGCTCCTTATCAGCTCTGCCAGAGGCTCCGCCCCCAACAAGTAGAGCAGTGGGGACAGCGAGCACCCTTGTCTTGTGCCCCGCTCCAGAGGGAATCTGTCAGAGTTCAGTCCATTAGTAGTCACCATGGCATTTGGATGAGAGTATAGTGATTTGATCCATTTAATAAAATTTGGGCCCATATTGAACTTTTCTAAGACTGAAAACAGAAAGCTCCACTCCATCCTGTCAAACGCCTTCTCAGCATCCAGTGAAGCCAGCAGGACAGGGGTCTTTTGTGCGTTTACTTGATCAATAATATCAAAAAGACGGCGAATGTTATCAGAAGAGTATCTGTCTCTAATAAATCCAGTTTGGTCCGCTTTTATTATTTTGGGAAGAAGAGTGTTTAGTCTTATGGCGAGCAATTTGGTAATTATTTTATAGTCGAAATCCAACAAGCTTATGGGCCGGAAGGACGAGCAGGATAGGGGTCCTTGTCCTTTTTTAGCAACACTGTAATGCGAGCTGTGTGCATTGAGTCTGGGAGAACTCCGTTTTTGCAAAAATCCTCCAGCATTGGCATGAAGATAGGGCTGAGCTGGGGCCAAAAAGCTTTATAGAACTCTCTGGGGAATCCATCTGGGCCTGGGGACTTATTAGGTGGCATGGAGGTAATTGCCTCCAGGATCTCCTCAGGAGTGAGGGGGAGTTGAGATCTTCCTGGTCGGTCTCTGATAGTTTAGGTAGCGAGATTCCCTCTAGGAAAGAGTGGAGTTCTGCCTCCGTGTGTTTTCTCTCAGAGGTATATAGTTTGCAGTAAAAATCATGAAAAGTTAAATTGATCTTTTTTGGGTCATATGTGACCTCGTCCTCTGCTGTTCGGATAGCCATGATTGTACGCTCTGACTGCTCCTTTTTTAATTGGTAAGCAAGCAATCTACTGGGCCTATTGCTATACTCATGGTATTTCTGTTTAGTAAAGAAAACGTTTTTTTTTATCTCCCGAGTGTAGTCCAAATTCAGTTTGGCTTTGGCTGCTTTAAGATGACTCCAGGAAGTGCTGTCTAGGGATTGTTTATGTATTTTTTCACAGCATTCCAGCTCCCTCTCAAGATCTAGCCTGTGTGCTTCCATTGCTTTTTTCTTAGAGGAAGCATATGCAATTAGATGACCTCTTAGTGTGGCTTTAGCAGCGTCCCACATTGTGGCCGGAGAAACAGGGGAATCTTTATTGTCTTGTGTGTAGTTGTCTATCCATGTAGTTACTAATGTATGGAACTCGTCATTTGATAGCATGGAGGTGTTGAATTTCCAGCTCTTTGACCTCGGGATGTTTTTGCAGAGGTCAAAGCTGAGGTGGACAAAGGCGTGATCTGAAAGTGCTATGGGTCCGATTGTACAAGTGGCTGAATTTATGAAACTCTTTGGGATAAAAATGTAATCTATACGGGAGTAGGTGTTATGGACATTAGAGTAGTATGTATAGTCCATAGATGAGCTATTATTCTCTCTCCAGATATCTATCAGCCCCATCTCTTTAGTAAGAGAGTTCAACATCTTTGCAGATCTAGGATTTGTGGTGGGGACTTGAGATGATTTGTCTAGGGTTGGGTTAAGGGTACAATTAAAATCTCCGGCCACCACACCAAAGGAGACACAATGCTCATTGAACAGGGTTATAATTTTTGACATGAAGGCAGGAGTATCTGTGTTAGGGGCGTATATGTTTAATATAGTAATTGGTTGACCATATAGTGACCCAGTTATCAAAATAAATCTCCCCTCCGGATCAGATATGTTTTTGTTTATTATGAATGGAACATTTTCATGGATAAGTATGGCTGTGCCTCTACTGTTTGATTTGAAAGATGAGAAATACACCTGTCCCACCCAAGCTCTGCGGAGTTTGGCATGTTCAGCATCACAGAGGTGTGTCTCTTGTAATAGCGCAATGTCTGCTTTTTCCTTTTTTAGAGCACATAGTATCTTTTTCCGTTTTATTGCATGCCCTAGACCATGGCAGCTGTAGAACCTTTTAAGGATCTGAGGGCCCATGACAAATCTTTTCAGCCTTCTGAGGAGGAAGAGGCTTTGTTGTGGCTTCTTCACGACTGTATTGGTGTGTTTGGACCAGTGGAGTCTCCTCAGAGGAGGAAGGGGAAGATCTTCCTCCTCACTGAATTTCATTTTTTTTTAAATTGTGAAATATAAAAATAGTTATCCTTTTTAGATATATTCACATCACCAAATAATTGTTTAAAACACACTGTTTTGCAATGAAGGTCTACAGTAGCCTCAACAGCACTCTGTAGGGTAGCACCATGGTGTAGCCAGAGGACAGCTAGTTTCCGTCCTCCTCTGGGTATATTGACTTCAATACAAAACCTTGGAGGCGTGTGGTTCTAACCCCCTTCCACAGACTTACACAGTAATTATGACAACTTCTGGAGAACGTCCTCCAAACTATCAACGCTCTTGCAGCATGAACTGAGATGTTGTCCACCCAATCAAATAATCGGGGGAATGAATCTAGTACTAAATGCATACGCTACAGCAAGCTAGCACTGCAGTGCAGTTCATAAAATGTGGTGAGTAGTTGACTCAAATAGAGAAAGACAATAGTTGAACAGTTTTGAACAAATTAATTTCTTCAAAAATGAAGGAGAAGCAAGAGAGAACTAGCTATATGTAGTTGTATTTTTTTCACTTTCAATTACTTAGCTAGCGAATACAGTTTGCTACAGTAGTTTAGCCTACACAAACACCTGGGTCAAACAGAGAGGGACGCTATGTTAGCTAGCTGGCTATGGCTATCCAACACTGGAACTTTTCCAAGTCAAGGTCAGTTTTTGGTTTTATTAGTTTATTGCCACTGGGGCCCGCCATTGTAACTGCAAAACTGCTTGCTGCTGACCAGTGGCGTGCATTCATGGATGCCAAAGGAAGCCAGGCTTCCCCAAAACATTTACCAAGAGAAAAAGACAAAAACATATAAAATAATTTATGTTTTGTCTCTCTGTATTTTCATAATTTTCCTTAAATTCGCAAGAGGCTGAATGTATCTCACCGGAGAAAGCAGCCGAGCGAGTTAAACAGCTCCCCCCTGTCTCTAGGCCATCTGTCTGATGCTGTCTGGTCATAAAGAGTATGGCGCTGTTGCAGCCCGTAGCATTGAATGCAAGGGAAGCCAGCGAGCATTTGGCCTCCCTTGATAAAAAAGTATAGAATAGTAGCCAATCAGCATTGAGCTAAACTGAGTGAGCTTAACTGTGAATGGTCCTGGTGCACCAAAAAAAAGTGTCAAGGGAAGCTAGTTTGGATTTGGCTTCACTCCTATCACATCGCATGAAGAGAAACACGTCATTGAAAGATAATATTTGAATTGTTACATCTCGTTGTGTTGTTGTCCTCCGGTGGCTAGCTAGCTAAAAGTAGAGTTAGTCAACATGTTTTTTCTAGTAGCATGAACACACACACAAACACACACACAGACACACACACACACACATCAAAACTGTGGACAGCCACATCATATTTAGCTTACGTTGATTGGACTAAATTGTTTTTGGTATCTTTTAGTTGTCACTGTATTAGACTAAAGCATAGGTGATTAGATTATGTTGAAATGTTGCTGGAATAGTGGAGGCAGCTCCTGTTTTCTTTGCGACTTGCGGTAACTCTCTGTGGTTTTAAATCAATAGTTGTTTAGTAGCCCCCCCGTTCGCCCCACCCCGTTCGCACCCTCGTTTCCTGTAGTCTACAATAAGCTCCTTTGTCTTGCTCACGTTGAGGGGCAAGACAAACCTAAACCTAAAATACCCTTTTTCCTCGTGGGGACCGGTGAAATGTCACCACTTTTCCAAATCTTCCTTGTTTTACTATCCTTGTGAGGACAACTGGTCCCCACAAGTATAGTAAAACCAAAAACACACACACACACACACACACACACACCATGGATTATGTTAATCCTTGTAAAAACAAAGCAATATATTTCCTTTGTATAAGTCAAGCGTGGGATGTCCATCAGCATTTACATCAGGATTACAGGTTCATTTTCAAATATATCTCCTCCAACATTATCTAATGGGTCGTTCCACCAATTCGGTGGCTTTTGAGAAGTGCAACATGGTAAAAACAAATGATAATAATAGACATTTGATTTCTCCTAATTTTAACATTCTGTCATAAAGAGCAGAAGTTCAACTCAATAAAAAAATGTTTTCCCATTAAAAAAAGACTATGGTGCCTGTTAAGTGACAAATAAAGTAACAGGGTTGACCATAACGGGGTTGACAATTTATTTTTAAATCAGCCATAAATCCCCTTCTGAAAAGGGAATGGAAGCTTGTTGTGTTCAACAGGGAGTGGCAGTTGAATGCAAGCTGCATAAAATTTAAATTGTTAAAACATTTCTAGCCTGTCAATCTGTGAGTAACAAGGTTGACGTGTTATCATCGACCTTTTATTTTTTTATTTTTTTTTATTTTTTTTATTTCACCTTTATTTAACCAGGTAGGCTAGTTGAGAACAAGTTCTCATTTGCAACTGCGACCTGGCCAAGATAAAGCATAGCAGTGTGAACAGACAACACAGAGTTACACATGGAGTAAACAATTAACAAGACCTGTTCTGTTTTCCACCACAAAACACCAGCAACTAGCCAAATCAAATCAAATCCAATTTTATTTTATTTGTCACATACACATGGTTAGCAGATGTTAATACGAGTGTAGCGAAATGCGAAATGCTTGTGCTTCTAGTTCCGACAATGCAGTAATAACCAACGAGTAATCTAACCTAACAATTCCACAACTACTACCTTATACACACAAGCGTAAAGGGATAAAGAATATGTACATAAAGATATATGAATGAGTGATGGTACAGAACGACATAGGCAAGATGCAGTAGATGGTATCGAGTACAGTATATACATACAGTATGAGATGAGTAATGTAGGGTATGTAAACATAAAAGTGGCATAGTTTAAAGTGGCTAGTGATACATGTATTACATAAAGATGGCAAGATGCAGTAGATAATATAGAGTACAGTATATACATATACATATGAGATGAGATGAGTAATGTAGGGTATGTAAACATTATATTAAGTGGCATTGTTTAAAGTGGCTAATGATACCTTTTTTACATCAATTTCCATCCATTTCCATTATTAAAGTGGCTGGAGTTGAGTCAGTATGTTGGCAGCGGCCACTCAATGTTAGTGGTGGCTGTTTAACAGTCTGAAGGGCTTGAGATAGAAGCTGTTTTTCAGTCTCTCGGTCCCTGCTTTGATGCACCTGTACTGACCTCGCCTTCTGGATGATAGTGGGGTGAACAGGCAGGGGCTCGGGTGGTTGTTGTCCTTGATGATCTTTATGGCCTTCCTGTGACATCGGGTGGTGTAGGTGGAGGGGAGGTAGTTTGCCCCCGGTGATGCGTTGTGCAGACCTCACTACCCTCTGGAGAGCCTTACGGTTGAGGGCGGAGCAGTTGCCGTACCAGGCGGTGATACAGCCCGACAGGATGCTCTCGATTGTGCATCTGTAGAAGTTCATGAGTGCTTTTGGTGACAAGCCAAATTTCTTCAGCCTCCTGAGGTTGAAGAGGCGCTGCTGCGCCTTCTTCACAACGCTGTCTGTGTGGGTGGACCAATTCAGTTTGTCCTTGATGTGTACGCCGAGGAACTTAAAACTTATTACCCTCTCCACTACTGTCCCGTCGATGTGGATAAGGGGGTGCTACCTCTGCTGTTTCCTGAAGTCCACAATAATCTCCTTTGTTTTGTTGATGTTGAGTGTGAGGTTATTTTCCTGACACCACACTCCGAGGGCCCTCACCTCCTCCCTGTAGGCCGTCTCGTCGTTGTTGGTGATCAAGCCTACCACTGTAGTGATGTCCGCAAACTTGATGATTGAGTTGGAGGCGTGCATGGCCACGCAGTCGTGGGTGAAGATGGAGTACTGGAGAGGGCTAAGAACACACCCTTGTGGGGCCCCAGTTTTGAAGATCATCGGGGTGGAGATGTTGTTACCTACCCTCACCACCTGAGGGCGGCCCATCAGGAAGTCCAGTATCCTGTTGCACAGGGCGGGGTCGAGACCCAGGGTCTCGAGCTTGATGACGCGTTTGGAGGGTACTATGGTGTTAAATACTGAGCTGTAGTCGATGAACAGCATTCTCACATGGGTATTCCTAATGTCCAGATGGGTTCGGGCAAATTGGAGTGGGTCTAGGGTGTCAGGTAGGGTGGAGGTGATATGATCCTTGACTAGTCTATCAAAGCATTTCATGATGACGGAAGTGAGTGCTACGGGGCGGTAGTCGTTTAGCTCAGTTACCTTAGCTTCCTTGGGAACAGGAATAATGGTGGCCCTCTTGAAGCAAGTCGGAACAGCAGACTGGGATAAGGATTGATTGAATATGTCCGTAAACACACCAGCCAGCTGGTCTGCGCATGCTCTGAGGGCGCGGCTGGGGATGCCGCCTGGGCCTGCAGCCTTGCAAGGGTTAACACGTTTAAATGTTTTACTCACATCTGCTGCAGTGAAGGAGAGTCCGCAGGTTTTGGTAGCGGGCTGTGTCAGTGGCACTGTATTGTCCTCAAAGTGAGCAAAAAAGTTATTTAGTCTGTCTGGGAGCAAGACATCCTGGTCCGCGACGGGGCTGGGTTTTTTTTTGTAATCCGTGATTGACTGTAGACCCTGCCACATACCTCTTGTGTCTGAGCCGTTGAATTGCAACTCTACTTTGTCTCTATACTGACGCTTAGCTTGTTTGATTGCCTTGCGGAGGGAATAGCTACACTGTTTGTATTGTTTCCGGTCAATTTCTGGTCACCTTGCCTTGGTTATAAGCAGTGGTTCTCGCTTTCAGTTTCGCGCGAATGCTGCCATGAATCAACGGTTTCTGGTTTGGGAATGTTTTAATCATTGCTGTGGGTATGACATCACAGATGCACTTTCTAATGAACTCGCTCACCGAATCAGCGTATTCGTGAATGTTGTTGTTGGACGCAATGCGGAACATATCCCAATCCACGTGATCGAAGCAGTCTTGTAGCGTTGAACAGACCTGAGCGCGGGAGCTTCTTGGCTTCTTGTTTTAGTTTCTGTCTGTAGGCTGGAAGCAACAAAATGGAGTCGTGGTCAGCTTTTCTGAGAGGAGGGCGGGGGAGGGTCTTATATGCGTCGCGGAAGTTAGAATAACAATGATCCCGGGTTTTACCAGCCCTGGTTGTGCAATCGATGTGCTGATAGAATTTAGGGAGTCTTGTTTTCAGATTAGCCTTGTTAAAATCCCCAGCTACAATGAATGCAGCCTCAGGATATGTGGTTTTCAGTTTACATAGAGTCAAATAAAGTTTGTTCAGGGCCATCAATGTGTCTGCTTGGGGGGGAATATATACGGGATATATAGAGAATTCCCTTGGTAGATAATGCGGTCGACATTTGATTGTGAGTCAGGTGAACAGAAGGACAGGAGTTACTGTATGTTGTTATGATCACACCACGTCTCGTTAATCATAAGGCCAAGAAGCCTAGATTCAGCTCACCTGCTTTTACACAATGATTTGATTATTAGATGTAATTATTTATATTTGTTTCTTTTGAAAAAACATTTTTCAAATGGAATAGTTTTATCATATTAAAACAAGAGTTCTGTTCACGTAACAGAGTTGAGCTTAAAATGAGGTACAGAGGTAATAACTAATCACATTAAATTAATAATAATTTTCAGAAATTACTTTGTCAAAGCAACAAAATAACGAGACATTTACCATGATGGTGAAAACTTGGAGATATGTTAGGGTTAAGTGGGTTAAAATCTTCCAAGAAGTCACAGAGGGTGTACGGAGGGAAATGTCAACTTGTGGAATTTTGGCACTTTAGCAATTCTTTATTCATATAAAGAATCTGATTGATTGAATTCTCCATGTGGTCTATATTAAAGGGCACTTCATTTAATGTAACAGGCTTTTATAATTCAATATTGAATTTCTACTTAAAATATCAAAGGGATGCAAAATGCACTCATTTTGTGGAACAACCCAACACTGAACTGACATTTATATTGGACTGGGTGCACATTTGGTGTGAAAATTAAGTAGCAGCGCAAGTTGTTGGTACTAGTGGATGATGTGAGGCAACTGACCACTAAGGAGCTCTTAGACCTCTCCCACCTCTGACCCCTGACCCCAGATGATCTAATGACCACAGTAAACTGATTTCTCAATGGGTGGTTTTATCTCAGGCCAGTACAGAGGGTGGATAGACAGATAGACAGAGAGAACACTGGGCAACTTATTGGACAGAAATATACAGTGGCGTGTATTCATGGATTCCAAGGGAAGCCAGGCTTCCCCAAATTATACAGTATACCAAGAAAAAATAAAAATAAATATAACATCATTTATCTTTCGTCTCTCTGTGTTTCATAATTTTACTTTAATTTGGCAGAGGCTGAATGTATCTCACCGAAGAAAGAATCAGAGCGAGTAATACAGCGCCCCTCTGTCTCTGTATGTGTAGGCCATCTATCTGATGCTGTCTGGTCCAAAAGAGTATGACATTGTTACCACACACAGCTAGTATAAAATAATAGCCAATCAGTGTTGAGCATTTTAGTCAGGTAGCCTATAGGACAACAAAAAATAAAAGAGTGTACTGTATGACAGAGTCATAGATCATTTTGTCAACATCAAAGAGAGGAGGATGGCCTTGGTGTTTCTCTACAAGTCAGGTGAGTCAACATGTTTTTTCTACTTGCACGAACGCATACATACACACACACACGCACACATAAATCAGAACCATGGACATTCACATCATATTGAGCTTAGATTGGACTAAATTGTTTTGGGTATATTTTAGTGATACTGTATTAGACTAAGCAGAGGTGATTTGATGATGTTGAAATGTTAAAGTTGAAATGGTGCTGGAATAGTGGAGGCAGCTTGTTTTCTTTGACCTGCGGTAGCCTAACTCTTCTTGGTTCTAAATGAATAGTTATTTAGTAGTCCGAAAATGTTGGAAACATTAACTTGCTTGATAATTCTGTAGGTCATGTAACTGTTTGTTACATGCAATGTGCTTTGTGGAATTCACCGGACAGATGTTGCTCTCTGGTTTTGTGATGAAACAAAGGTGTGGTTGAATTTATTCTGCCACTGTACCTTCTTATTGCCTCAGCCTTCGACTTATATATTACGGTGGCAAGGCATATGAACTAACAGGTAATATAGCAAACAACGCAATTATCACAACACATAGTTTGTAATATGGCATTTGGGGGGGTGTTTGGCTTCTCCAGTGATTTTACCCATGCACCACTACTGTAAATATATAGACTTTATCCACTCTTTCCCTATCTTCCATTCTTTATTTCTCTTTCTCTCACTTTCTCTTTCACTTTCTCTCTCTTCTCTTTGTCTCTCTTCTATCTCTCTTTTACTCATCTCTCTGTTTCTCATCTCCACAGTGCTCATGTTAACTTTACCTCTCTCTTGGGTCTTCTCATGTCTCTCCATTGCTCTCCTCTAGTAAAAGAGCCCATCTGTCCCTCCTCTCCTGTTCCATTTTCTGTCACTGCTACAGTGGAGGAACTGTGAGGTGGAGGGGGTTACCAGGGTCAGAGTCAACACGCCCGCTGCCACAACCCAACACTAAAACCTCTCACCCCACATGCACACACACACATCCTACACATCATCCCTCCCCCCTCCTGCCTCATCCCTGTGTTGTGTTGCCCCCACCCCTTCCCTTCATCCGCTTGTCTTTCCAAATAGCCTTGATCATCATCAGCCTCTACTACATCATCCGCCCAGTGTGTGTGTGTGTGTGTGTGTGTGTGTGTGTGTGTGTGTGTGTGTGTGTGTGTGTGTGTGGTTTCTGTTGTCAGAGTTCTTTCTCTTAAACATGTCCCATAAAGAATTAAAGACATCCCTGTGAGTTTGACCGTAAACACACGTGCGTGTTTGCGTGTTTATGGCTTGCTTGTGTGTGTGTGCGTGTGTGCATGCCTACGTTTCTGTGTGTGTGTGTGTGTGTATGTATGTGTGTGTGTGTGAGGGAAAGAGAGAGAACTGAGCCCAGTTGAATTGTACAGGATTATTATAACAGCGACTCAGTGAGGAAAGCCTGCCTGCCCTATGAGGCCAGCCACCTTAATCACCAACCTTTATCCTACTACAATCCAGCCTCCACACATCCACTCTTTCATTAAGAGCCAGCCGATGGATTAGTGTAGCTAAAACAAAAGATGGAGAAAGAGATGAGAGATGAAGTGGAGGGTAGGAAGAGAGGATAGGGGTAGAGTTGGAGTGTTGAACAGGTGAAAGAAAATAAAGGGCAACTTGGCTTGTGTGTTGATATTTCTCTGTAAAGTAACCATTCATAACCTTCACTCGGCCCGTCAGTGAGACAAACAATAAAGGTATAGTATAATATATTTTGTCTGCTCTGTATAAAATATTTGTTCACTAGAGGTCTGAGATCTCTATACACTGAGTGTGAGGGCAGATGGACTCCACTGTTAGTGATAGTGACATCGTGTCTCTCAGGGAAGAGTGAGCAGGGACTCTCTCTCTCTCTCTTTGTTTTCTCTCTCTCTCCCTCTACCTCTCACCCTCTCACCCTCTCTCCATCTCTCCATCTCTCCTGGGGAGTAGCTACAGGTCACACACCCTGAGGCTGAATCAGAGCACATGTGCCTCTACATAACAGTCCTGTGATAAAGCCTGGACATTATCATTGAGTTAGACATACTCAGGTACTGTAAGCTAAAATAGAGTGGAATTCACAGGAGGCTGCTGAGGGGAGAACAGCTCATTATAATGGCCAAAACAGAGCAAATGGAATGGCATCAAACACCAGTATTTGATACCATTCCAGTCATAGTGGGGGTGATTAACTGGGGTAAGATGCTAAACCTTCCCTGGCTGAATTCAACTATATACTGTATGTCTGGACGTAGTAAATTACTCTTGGACTAGGCATGACTATTTATTTCCACCTTCTCTAATACTGTTGTCAGGTTTTAGTTCCATTCATCAGCTTACGGTTTTGAATGTTGAATGTAGCTAGAAAAGATAACCAACAGTGGAACCCACGATAACCTCTTTTTTCTTCTTGAGAAACGCACAGCTTTTTAGAGTTTTCAATTTTTTAAATGTCGGTCAGATTCTGAATAATGTATTCCCAGCAACACACCCCCAATAAATACACACAAACCCTTGTCAAATGAGAACAACACTTGCTGCATCACCATCTTCCACCAGTCTATGTTTTGTGTGTGTGTGTGTGTGTGTGTGTGTGTGTGTGTGTGTGTGTGTGTGTGTGTGTGTGTGTGTGTGTGTGCGTGTGTGTGTGTGTGTGTGCGCGCGTGCGTGTGTGTGTGTGTGTAAAGTTATGTGTCATTCCAATAATTAATGAAGAGGAATGGGATTGTTTGGAGGCGGGGATATGAGGGGATGTAGCTCACCCTCCCCTGCATTTGGCTCCCTAGATGCCCGTCAGAGAAATGTCCATCCCCTCAGTTTCTCCCAGCTGTCTTTCCCTCCAGAGCCAGCAACCTCAGCATAATAAAAGAACAGGCTGCGTTTACAATGGACCCACGCTGGCCATTTCACAACCAAACTCCCTTTCCCATGTTTCATGTCTCTCTAGGCCTAGGTGTGTGTGTGTGTGTGTGTGTGTGTGTGTGTGTGTGTGTGTGTGTGTGTGTGTGTGTGTGTGTGTGTGTGTGTGTGTGTGTGTGTGTGTGTGTGTGTGTGTGTGTGTGTGTGTGTCAGGGGGTGGTAGCATAATAACAGTGGTCACTGAAGTACTCTCATTAGAAACATAGTCCCGTCCCATCATCTTCTCTGCTCCCTCTCACCTCTCTCATTGTGTCTCACAACCTCTTACATATCACTTCCACCCACTACCCACAACCACCATAATTGCAGCAGTTGGTCCTTGACTGTTTTTCGACATAGCAAGACTGATTCATTAAAGCAAACCCACTTATAGAAATTCAAACAGAAAACTTAGTTTAAATGGTTTTAATGGATAACGTTTTTGTTCAAAAATTCATTCCAAAGGTAATCATCTTGAGGAACATTTTTGCGTTTTTTTATATTTGGCAATGGAGAAAGTGTCTGAACAGAATGATATCTCTAATAAGTTACACCGTGATCAGATTTTGTAATTGATATTTGTTCTTGTCATTACAACAGCAGACATTTCTCACTTCCTCATGGGCAGTTTTCTCTCTGGTCCTCAGCTACACTTGCAATATATATAACTGACCACAAAGGAGAAATGGACACAGAAGAGAGAAAACAGATACACTATCAGAGTCAGTCAACAATGTAACAGGGACAGCACAAGTAGAGAAGGCCAAGACCAAACACATATATAAAGGATAGACACAAAATGACTAACAGCAGTTCATATAAATATTACATTAGAGAATAAATAAATGCATGTGAATGATGTGTTTCATGTTCCGAGTGCTGGTCAGAAGTGCTCAAGCTGAGGTCTTTCTTCAAGTCAGCCTTTCCACCTATAGGACCCACTCCTCTTGTGAACCCCTTGGAAATGGTCAAGTAGTGAGGTTCCTTTTAGCTTAATTGGTGTTCAGAAACAACCACAGCAAACAAGCGGTTTAATGTCAATCATGAGCTGATTTTGACAGTGTTGAGCACTAACCTTTACAGTACACAAATGTAAACAACAATCCACTTTCTACTTTTTACTAAGTAACTACCCAGTTGTTCACAACGATGGGCTGGTTTCACAGTGTTTAGTACTAAGATGGGTCTCTCATATCAAAGTCAGATTTCTCCCAACATCTCAGTCATTGGTCAAGATGGAGCCAGTTGGGGAAGTGTGTTATTGGGGAGAGTCTCATCTGCCCCATCTGTCCTCTCTACGCCTTAATCCCCATAGACGGTGCCCATCTGTGGGGGTGCCATGTGAGGAGGGCGGTATGAATCATAGGGCATCTCCAGGGGCACCTGGTAGAAGACTTGTCCCTGGGGGCCTGTCAGGCCGATGGAGGAGGGGGTAGTGGTGAGGGGGAAGATAGTGGGGCGAGGACTCCTGCTTGAGCACTAGGTTACTGCCAATGCTGAGCGGGGGCGTGGGGGGGCCATCGTAGGGAGGGGTGCCTACCCCACTGTTACAGTCGTTAGGGGAGTGCCTCTCGTAAGCCCCTCCCTTCATCCCTCTCAGGTGGAGTAGGTGGGCGGAGTCCAGTGTGCCGTAAGGCGGGCTGGGCAGGCCGGGGGAGGAGTAGCTGATTGGTCCAACGGCCATCCCCACCCCTCCCAGGATTGTGGGTCCTCCTCTCCCCCCTTGCCTGTCTTCAGGCCTCTCCTCAATATGCCCCCCAGGCCCCAGCTGCAGACAGCCAGCCAGCAGGTTGCTGGTAGGCTGGGAGAGGCCTTTACACAGGGTTTCCATAAAGGCCCTGCTCTCCGTGGACTGGTCCCCCTCCAGGGCTTCAGACAGGGCACATATGTAGTTGCGGGCCAGCCGCAGGGTCTCGATCTTAGACAGTTTCTGGGTCTTAGAGTGGCAGGGCATGATGCTGCGCAGGTTTTCCAGAGCGTCGTTCAGCCCATGCATCCTCGAGCGCTCCCGGGCGTTAGCCTTCACACGCCGCGCCTTGAAGCGCTCCTGCCGGGCCTTGGTCATCCTCTTCCTCTTGGGCCCTCTGCGTTTGGGAGCATTCCCGTCTCCATGGTCTTCCTCTTCCCCTTCCTCTTCATCCTCCATGTCCTCACTGCCCAGCTCCCTGCCCAGGTGGCCCATTCCACCCGGTCTGTAGTGGTTTGCTGTGATTGGCTCGTCTCCGTCTGGGGAGCTCACGTCATCATCCATCCACTCCAGAGAACTGACTATCTCCGCCCCCTCGCTGGGCCTCCCGTACAACTTGGCCATCATGGTCTCCTGGAAACGAAAACACACTAACATTAGCAACAGTTTTGACCTTAACATATACCATTTTTTATGAAGATTTTGAGGCCAAATGAGGCTCATCACAACTCTACCCTTTTACATGTTTTGTCTATACTTTCCAAAGCTAAGTGAATTGAGAGTAGGTTTTCTTTGACTGTGTAGACCAACAGATGCTGGGACATTGACCCTAGCTGGTTTTGAGGACCAGACCAGGACCAGTCTATTTATAGCAGTCTTGTCCCGCAGCCTAATGAGTTCTACTGACCTTGTGTGGCCGACTAGTCTCAAGATGAGATGAGAGCTAGGTCATGACTGATCTTCGTTAACCCAGAACTAAAATCTTGGGTAATTTGGTTTTATGTTTACTAGTCTGTCCATGAGATTAGGTCAGGACTATAGCCTCAGCCTGCTTACTCTACAATCTACTTAAGACTGTGAGCAATTATCTAAGCTAAGGCCTTAATGACCAGTTTGTAACAGTACATTGGGGGTTCTTTGAATATTTTAGGGATTTTTAGTTTGATGATTCTCCTGAAGCATGCTGCTGTCATATGTAATACCTCAGATATACTACATATTATATCCATATTGACTATACATCCCATCCCATCACATTATATATATATACTGCGGACTCCCACATTGCTCATCTTAATATTTCTATATTTCTTAATTCCATTCTTTTACTTTTTTAAAATTACTTTTACACTTTATGTGTATTGTTGTGTATTGTTAGATATTGGTGTACTGTTGGAGCTAGGAACACAAGCATTTCGCTACACCTGCAATAACATCTGCTAAATATATGTATGGACTAATAAAATGTGATTTGAAGGATTAGTGTTTAATTTTTCTATTATTTCTCCATTTTCTTTCTCTATGCATTGTTGCCTTGAGTAAGCATGTCACTGTTAGCCCACACTTGCTGTTTACGAAGCAAGTGACGAAGAAAATAATTCAGCACCATGGTCACGTGGACAGTGGACAGCTCCTATAGTGCTACTCTCTCCTGCTCAGGTCCTGCCGCTCTCGTGCTTCAGGTGTCAATCACCGCTAATGAAGGGATTATACTGCACATGAGGATCAACATGTTACTGAATGGCTATGAGCCTGTATGATACACAGTCTGCCTATGAGCGTTTAAACCATTCAAAACAAATGTACCCCGAATCAAACCCGTACCCTCCCCCTAAAAAGGTTTTAGAGGGTTTTAATCCGAGGGGAAACTTGATCTCGGGGGACTTCTAAACTCTGTAATTCCAGGCTTTTAGGTCGCGACGGGCTCCGGGATGGACTCTCAATCTGGGCCATTGCGGGATTTGCTCCCTCCGTGGATGAAGCGGCAACATGGGATTAACTCAAGGTTAGACTACATTCCCGGATCAGTGACAGGGAACGCAGAATAATTCATGTACAGTATAACTCTGCGACAAATTGTACTCGGCTGATTGTGTTCTGTGTTTATGGTTACGGTAATGATTCATTAGGATTCAGGATAGGATTCATTAGGACTTTTAATTGTAGGTCTGCCCATATTTTTCATTGTAGGTCTGCCCCTATTAGATGCTGACCTATAGGCCTATTTGAAACTATTTATTGGTTTTAAGAAATTTGTCCACAACTGTGTGTGTCATAGATTTTTATTCCAGACCATAATTTAGCTTGCTGAATGATAACCTATAGCATAATTTCGTACACTTATTAGCCATTTGGACCATCTTTATAGCAACAATCTTATGACCAAAGTGATTCTGAAGCATGATGAGCTGGTGGGGTAACTGTCTTTGTATAAATAATTACGGATTTAAGTATAGGTTTACACCTGATAAAATGTTCCCGTTAAGATTATGCCAGGCACATTTTAGGAGCAGTAAACCTAGTGTCTAATAAATATGTCACAGTTTTTGGAATCCTAAATTAGATAATCGATTATAACAATGTATTCATGTCTGTAGCCTATAATGCCTTAACACAGTTGCAGCTGTATGCCTCATTCCTGTTATTTAGCATAACCTAACCCAACATTTCGAAAAATGTCTAATCATAACCTATTACCCTACCAATGTATAAATGGACAACTTCACATAAACATGATCAAAATATTTTAATATTCAATAGGGCTATGCTATTCAAATTACACGATTATCCTATGAGAGCAAAACATTGACATTAATTAAAATGAGAAAGATGAGGTTGGCCTACCTGCTGTTTGAAATAACGCTCCTAAGGACCTCCTGTGTGTTCTTGTTGGCTGTTGAGCAGGCGTAGTCTATAGGTTACTACTATCTCACCTTTCTACAGGGAGTAAAACGTTCTATCCATCAACTAGCCTAAAGCACTCAGTCTTTATTAACTTTCTCCCCTGCGTCTCCTACACAGTTGTTGTCAGTGTTCCATCCCAGAGTGTAGCATCTCTGCGGGTCACCCGGCCGGGGTCCGGGGTTTAAGGCTCCGACCCATGCACAGGCTCCTCCTCTAACTCTCTCATCCTCTCGCATCCAATTCATCTGCGCTCGAGAGCGCGCGTGGGCGGCCCGTGGTCGTTAACAAAAAAAGTTAACCAGCTTTGATTAGATTGATAGCCTGTAGGCCTGAACTCTTATAGCTCGTGACATTATCTACATTAGAATATTTTCATAGTTGCAATCGTTTTTAGTTTTGTATTGTTTGTATCATCAGTCTGTTTCGACAAATAAGCAGCGCAACTTTTGCATAGAGAGATGGAGCGGCACGCTCTGTATTATGAGTTTAACCGATTAAGAGAGTTTGCGGTTGCGCATGAGCAGTGTTCGCGCCATTCCCCCGTCCATTCATACATCCTGGTGTGCTGAGCAAATATTGGCGTCCGGCGTGCGCTCATTGCACCCAATAACGCTCATTAAATAGGGCTCTAGAGACACCCCTCGCGAGACGGGACATGCGCTGTGCCTTAGTGAAGACCTGAAGTGAAGGACAGCGCAATCTAACCGAATGGAGGCAGGCTGTCTCGGTAAAAGTGGGCTATTACTTGTGCACATTGCTTAACTTGGACTGAATAGGTGCCCACTCGTTTTGGGTGCCAGTGTTGGGCCGAAAATCTCCCACCTGACAGAACCCCCCCCCCCTTCTAATTTCCTTAATTTTGTGGCTAGAGTCAAATACTTTCCATAGAACGAACTTCACGGCAACCGAAATGAATCATTAATGTATGTGTGTTAAATTAAACAGAGGGAGTAAAATGTTGGCAAGCAATAAACATTTCAGATCTATGGCTGAATTATTATCCTTACACTTTCAGAAATACTAGTCGAATAAGACATAGGAGAGATGAAGAATTTTGGCAAAGAGATTTATTTATAGACTAATAACAATAAGAAGACAAAGTGGCAGAATAAATTCAACAACCTTCCTGAAGTCCACAAAGCATATTGCATGGAACAAACAGTTACATGACCTACAGCATGGTCAAACAAGTTAAGTTTTCCAATATTTCCGGACTGCTAAACTATTGATTTAGAACAAAGGAGAGTTACCACAAGTCACAAAGAAAACATGCGCTGCCTCCACTAATCCAGCACCATTTCAACTTCAACATCATCTAATCACCTATGCTTAGTCTAATACAGTGGCAACTAAAATATACCAAAAACGATTTAGTCCAGTCATCATAAGCTAAATATGTTGTGGCTGTCCATGGTACTGATTTCTCTGTGTGTGTGTGTGTGTGTGTGTGTGTGTGTGTGTGTGTGTGTGTGTGTGTGTGTGTGTGTGTGTGTGTGTGTGTGTGTGTGTGTGTGTGTGTGTGTGTGTGTGTGCTTGCAAGTAGAACAAAAACATGTTGACTCACACTAGTTGAGTTGTAGAGAAACGCCAGCAAATCCATACTCCCCTTTCATGTTGCCTAAATGGTTTATGATACTGTCTTACAGTACACACTTTTAGTTTTTGGTGTCCTAGGATACCTGGCAAAAATGCTTGCTTGCTAGCCTGACTTCCTTACATGGGCAATGATGCGCCAGGCCTACTACATCTAGCTACATATTGAACTTCCATTCTCTCAGTCCAGGGGCACAATGTATGAATTCATGGTTGGATCAGAATCACCTTTATAATCATTAGCCAGTATGGAGAATTAAAATCTCAAATCCCTATCTCAATCCATGGCTGATTTAGGAAAGGGACCATTTTAGCTAGCTAGCCACCGGAGGACAACAACACAACGAGATGCAACAATATTTTTATTTTATTTCAATGACGTTTGGAATCTGGTGATGTGATTGGTGTGAAGCCAAATCCAAGCTGACTTCCCATGACACTTTCTTTTGGTGAGCCAGGACCATTCACAGCTGAGCTCACTCAGTTTAGCTCACTGCTAATTGGCAATTTTTTAATACTTTTTTTAATCAAGGGAGGCCAAATGCTCGCTGGCTTCCCTTGCATTCAATGCTAGTTATGTGCAGCAACAATGTCATACTCTTTTTGACCAGACAGCATCAGATAGTTGGGCTACACCTAAAGTACTGCGACAGAGTGCTTTCCCCAGTGAGAAATGTCCTTGTTTTTGTCCATTAAAATAACATCAAATTGATCAGAAATACAGTTGAGACATTGCTAATGTTGTAAATGACTATTATAGCATGAAACGGCAGATTTTTTATGGAATATCTACATAGGCCCATTATCAGCAACCATCACTCCTGTGTTCTAATGGCACGTTGTGTTAGCTAATCCAAGTTTATCCTTTTAGAAGGCTAATTGAAAACCCTTTTGCTATTATGTTAGCACATATGAAAACTGTTGTGTTGATTAAAGAAGCAATAAAACTGTCCTTCTTTAGACTAGATGGGTTTCTGGAGCATTATCATTTGTGGGTTCAATTACAGGCTAAAAATGGCCAGAAACAAAGAACTTTCTTCTGAAACGTGGCAGTCTATTCTTGTTCTGAGAAATGAAGGCTGTTCCATGTGAGAAATTGCCTAGAAACTGAAGATCTCGTACAACGCTGTTTACCACTGCCTTCACAGAACAGCACAAACTGGCTCTAACAAGAATAGAACGAGGAGTGGGAGGCCCCGGTGCACAACTGAGCAAGAGGACAACTACATTAGAGTGTCTAGTTTGAGAAACAGATGCCTCACAAGTCCTCAACTGGGAGCTTCATTGAATAGTACCCGTAAAACACCCGTCTCAACGTCAACAGTGAAGAGGCGACTCGGGATATACTGGCCTTCTAGGCAGAGTTCCTCTGTCCAGTGTCTGTGTTATTTTGACCATCTTAATCTTTTATTTTTATTGGCCAGTCTGAGATATGGCTTTTTCTTTGCAACTCTGCCTAGAAGGCCAGCATCCTGGAGTCGCCTCTTCACTGTTGACGTTGAGACTGGTGTTATTTAAAAACAAGGACATTTCTAAATGACCCCAAACTTTTGAACGGTAGTGTACATTCAGCCTCTTTCGAATCGAAGGACATTTATGAAACACAGAGAGACAGACGAAAGACAAATTATTTAGTATGTATTTCTTTTCCGTTTTCTTCATCCATTTTTGGGGGGAGGCCTGTCTTCCCTTGGCATCCATGAAAACACGTTTCTGTGTCTGTATAGACTTTACATTCAATAGATACAGTGTGTGATTGTGTGAGGGACAGATAGAAAGACATTGAGTGAAGTGCTACCATCCCATGAGAAAAATGATCACATGTGCTCATGTTGGAGAGGTGGGGAGTGAGGGGTTGCATGGGGGCCTGTCTCTGCACCCAATGGATGTGTCTCACACTCCCCAGCCGAACCCCCCCCATCTCCCTCACCTCCCCCTGGGTCCCGCCTGTCCTACTCCACACCTGCAACCCAGAATGGGAATAATTTAGCCAGGCCTTGCTCTTCCCCAGAGTGGGAATAACCTGGAAATATCCTATCTGAGGCCTCACGCTTCCAAATAGCCTCACTTTGGCAGACACCTGAGAAAACTATGGGTAACACAGATTAAGAGAAAATAAAGACTTAATTTATCTGGAGCAGAATAAACCTGGAGCAAAATAAAGCAGGATAAATATCCCTATGTCACAAGTGGTAAAAAGGTATCTATGATTGCTGTCATGTCCCCTGGTCCCCTTAGTGTTGGTAATGCACTATGAACTTCTCTGACAGATGGCTCATACTTCCTTCCTCTCCCCCATTTTCTCTCATTAACTATCTGATAGTTGCTCAGCACTTCTCATCTGACCTAACATTGATCCCTAAGGACCCTCCCTACTCACCTTGTGTAGGTATGTTTGTATGTTTGCTTGAGAGGGCAGCGGCTTCAGCTGCAGAAAGCAGAGCACAATCCCCACTCTCTAACACACAAACACACACACACATACACCCCCTAGGCACACGACCTCTTCCTGAATCCCCAGCAGTCCTGTTTACAATTACAGTGGGGAGAGGGGGCTGTGTCCATCTGTCAGACTGGGAGTCCTATGAGAGATCCCAATACCCCAATGAGGCAGGAGGAGAGCGCACGTTTGTGCTTGTGTGTGTGTGCGTGTGTGTGTGTGCGCGTGTGTGTGTTGGTGGAGGGTTGGGGATTGGGGGTCGTGATTGGTCTGGAAAGACTGCATGTGTAATTATAATTAGGCCTAAGTTTTAAATGCTTTTATTCACAATATCACATATCAGAAATTATGCTATTACAATTATGCTATGTGTAAAATTGATTTTCTTTCACATTTTATTTGACAGTAACATATCACAATCACCACTTCACATAATACTTGTGGCCCTCACTGTCCCATTACCTAAATTCTCTTCAAATACTTTTAATGTTCTGAATAGGGACGACAATAGGCTCATCATATTGTTAATTATAGAGCATTCAGAAAGACAAACAAACCTCCAGAGAATGAAAGTTACTCTGGGTTTCATGGTCCCTGATCAGCTTGGAAGTTCCACTAAGCAACACTTGAACCTCTCTCCATCCCAAGCCCTAAACGTTCTGGTGATCTGGACCATGTGTCTTTATACCAACCATTCTATTGATGAGGCTGCTCCACGGGGCCACAAAAATAGATACCCCCCCAGCTACACCCCAAACCCCCTTAACCCTTCCCTTAACCCTCCCTTGGCCCCCTGCGGTGGGCGCTCATTGGCCGACCGCCTTCAGGCGTCCCTTTTCCACGGGCCCATTGTCTGGCCCAGTAAGCTGCTTTGTTTCTGCGTGGGCAGCTGGACCATCCCGCTCAGCCATTAGCCACGACACGCTAAAGAGAGCGGGATAATATAATTACAAAACAAAAGTCAGGTGGCTAGTAGTTCTGCCAGGGGGTGCCCATTTGGGGGGCTATGTGTGGAGGGGTTGGCGGGTGGCCAGCTATAATTAGATTATGAAGTTTTGAGAGCGTCAAAAGAAACAATTGAATATTTTTCTCTCTCTTGACCCAGTGTGGTTTAATTTGATTCCATCCTGGGTTCAAAAACAGAGGACATTTACTCTTCTAACTTGCAGAGTCACCTGCCCAGAAAATGTAACATGGTCTGACAAAACTGACCCGGAGAAATTCCTCACAGAGCAAATCTTTCTTGTCAAATTGATGTGAGACTGAGACTGTTTGTGGAGGTCCAAATCAGATGAATTCCTGAAAGGCGGTGTTTTTAGCATGAAGTCACTGGCCTTGTGTTCTCACTTGGCACGGACGCTAACATACCGGGGGACAATGGGATCTAAGGCAGATCCATCTCCTCTAATACTTTCTTTAAACAGGGGTGCAAGCGTGTGCCCCTGTTCCGTCGGCAGACCCAGAGTTTATCCCGTTAGTCACCCTGGATGAGTGAAAGGGTAAACTCGATCTCCCCATCCCAGCTGGAAGCAGCCTTACACACATGCAGATCCACACACCCAGCTGGGGTGGGACAGCTGATAGGAAAAGGTTTAGCTAGTGGGTACTGTTTGGAGTAGGTCAAGCAGAATAGGATCTCCTAAATCTGTTTTTGTTTCTATTTGTTTACATTTGTTTGTTGGTGAGGGGTGCAGGAGACCGCATTTGGTTTTTGTTTGGGTAAGACAGAAAGCGATTGTGTCATATACATACATGCTTTAGTGGTGGGGTGTCACCATTGTGCCGGCTCTAGGGGCGTGTAAATGCCCATTTTCAGCCCCGTTGGGCATAGTTTGAGCTTGCCCTCAGAAGTGCATAGGATTCTCATACCCTACACATGTTTTCATTGCTTGACTAACTGCTTGGTGTTGGACTATTCTTGATCATCTTGGACAAGTTCTGGCAAATATGGTTGTAAAACATTACAACCTGAACTTCTTTTTGAGCTCACCTGATTTATTAGAATCTTCATTCTTTGAGAAAAAATAATCCCAATTGTACAAATAATCATGAGCAAAAATGTCAAGAGTCCCAATATAGAATGGTATGTCACCTTTGCTTTATTACTACAAAATGTATGCACTCACTACTGTAAGCCTCTCTTGATAAGAGTGTCTGCTAAATTACTAAATTGTAAAATTACAACATCTATGTTTTGCACCTACATTTATAGTGAGACAATACATTCATACTATATTAACTTAAATTAGGATGAATTGTCCCATTGACAAAAAATGTGACTCTTTTACAAATACAAGATCTGATTGAAATGCTCCTGCGTATCAGGACTAAAATTGGACATGGTTTAGTTCGATGTGGGATGTGATGACAGACTGTTGGTAGCTTGTTGAATGCTGAGTGGCCACTGTGTGCTTCAGTTCTAGGGCGTGGCAGGGAAGGCAGAGCCAATGTACTTCTTCCCATTCCCATAGGAGGATTTATCCCAGGTGTAGGTCTGGATCACCAGTGGCTTCCCTCCCAGGCTCAGTTTACACCTGCACACAGAAAACCAGATGAAAACATAACATAAAATGGCAACAAGCACACACTCACATAATGAGTGTGACACGTGACACACGTTCCAAAATGGATGGAAGTGCAGAACAGCAATGACGATGTATTGTGCGTGCATCATCTGTGATAGATCATGAAATAGGAATGTACCAATGAACAGACACACGAATGGAGTACTCACTGTTTCCCTGGACGGGTGATGTAGCAGAGACTGTACACGGCCAAGTCGAACTCAGGACTGCAGCCAATGATGGAAGAACCAACCTGCTTGAAGTAGCCATCCCACATAAACTGCATCCCCAGAACATCAGGGTAGGAAGTCCACTGAGAGAGAGAGAGAGAGAGGGAGAGAGAGAGAGAGAGAGAGAGAGGTCTCAGTCAAATCTCAATTTTTGGAGACTTTGTGTTATGATTATGTTATGATTGCAGAGTTGTGTTGTGAATGTGATGGTTTGTTTGGTGCTCACAGGTCCATCGAAGCTGTGGCTGTAGTAGTCAATCAGACCCTGTTTCTCCAACCGGTAGAACTGGAGCCAGTTGTGGAAGCCAGATATCTTCCCACCTTTTATCTCACCTAGAATAACAAACATTCACTTTATAAACACACACACATATGCTTGCCCACTAACAAAACTAGATACGCACCACACTTTTACACACACACACACACACACACACACACATATCATACCTGCAAAAATGTGCTCAAAGCCGCTGGAGTCCATCTTGCCAGCGTAGCGGGAGTAGAGGCCAAACCACATCATCTTCAGGTCATGGAGGAACTCCTCCTCAGAGCTGTAGCGTCCTGGGGAAGAGAGAACAGCAAACTGACACATTACACATGGATATAGATCCAAACAGCATTCCTTACTCCAGGAGTATGGACTGTTTTGGGGATTTTCAAGTCCCTCAGTCGAGCACCTGATTCACTTTTTTTGTTCAAGCTGGGCTGAATCCAGTTGGGTACACCTTCTTTACATGGAGATAGATGTTTGGACATCATCAGAGATAGTGAGCAATATTGAGATACAAATATGAAGGGGTGGTATCATAGATATACTGTAACATGAACTGTAGGTGCAAGCTAGGAAGGTACTGTATATGATGGCATATTAATGATAGACGGCTCTTAGAGACTTGATGATGATATAAAGACTGGTTTATGTTTTCTCAGTAGGCCACAGAGTGGATGTCTACACTACCATACCCTTGGTGAAGAGGAAGGTGTAGAGCTCTCTGCCCAGCTCGGTGTTGGACATGGCCTCCTTGAGGAAGGTATCCTGCTCAGCCAGCTGCTGGGGGGTGAAGTCCTCTGTGGTGCCTGTGTTTCTCTCGTAGTTGTCCAGCAGGGCCACGAAGGCAGCATACGATGGCTTGGAGAACAGAGACGCCTCGTCCAGGAACTTGAACAACCTAATGGAAGAAAACACCCTCACACCATCACACCTCCTCCTCCATGCTTCATGGTGGGAACCACACATGCAGAGATAAACCGTTCACCTACTCTGCGTCTCACAAAGACACGGCGGTTGGAACAAAAAATGTCAAATTTGGACTCATCAGACCAAAGGACAGATTTCCACCGGTCTAGTGTCCATTGTTCATGTTTCTTGCCCAAGCAAGTCTCTTCTTATTATTGATGTCCTTTAGTAGTGGTTTCTTTGCAGCAATTCGACCATGAAAGCCTGATTCACGCAGTTTCCTCTGAACAGTTGATGTTTAAATGTGTATGTTACTTGAACTCTGTGAAGCATATTTTTGGGCTGCAATCTGAGGTGCAGTTAACTCTAATGAACGTATCCTCTGCAGCAGAGGTAACTCTGGTTCTTCCTTTCCTGTGGTGGTCATCATGAGAGCCAATTTCATCATAGCAATTGATGGTTTTTGCGACTGCACTTCAAGAAACTTTCAAAGACTGACCTTCATGTCTTAAATTAATGATAGACTGTCATTTCTCTTTGCTTATTTGAGCTGTTCTTGCCCTAATATGACTTGGTATTTGACCAAATATAGCTATCTTCTGTATACCACCCCTACCTTGTTACAACACAACTGATTGGCTCAAACGCATTAAGAAGGAAAGAAATTCCACAAATTAACTTTTAACAAGGCACACCTGTTATTTGAAATGCATTCCAGGTGACTTCCTCATGAAGCTGGTTGAGAGAATGCCAAGAGTGTGCAATGCAGTCATCAAGGCAAAGGGTGGCTACTTTGAAGAGTCTCAAATATAAAATATATTTGTGTAACACTCTTTTGGTTACTACATGATTCCATATGTGTTATTTCATAATTTTGATGTCTTCACTGTTATTCTACAATGTAATAAAATAGTAAAAATAAAGAAAAACCCTTGAATGAGTAGGTGTGTCCAAACTTTTGACTGGTACTGTATATCTATACTGTAGGTCAGAGAGAGAGGAAGAGATAGAGCAGGGGGCAGAGAGTATGGGGAGGTTGAACAGTGACAGGGAAAGAAATATGAAGATATAAGGAGGGAGAAAGAGAGAGAAAAATAATATAAGAGAGAGACAGAAGAAGGAATAATAGAACAAAGAGGTGGTTGGAAATGGAGAAGTAGAGAATGAAAGAGAAAAGAGAAACAAAATATAACCGTTTTTTCAGGCAAGTATCTCACGGGCGTGGGGACAGGTCGTTCTGGGAGCTGGTCTCGGAGTTGGGCACTCTGGCCTGGGAGTCAATGATCAGCTCTGATGCAGAGGGCTTGTTGGAGTCCAGAGCATACAGAGCCTCAGACATAGACTTGATCTCAGCATCAGTGATGTCACTGCCTCCATCTCCACCACCAGAGCCTAACAGACACGTGAAAGGAACAATTTATTTTAGGGACTGCCACCATTGAACCTATAGAACCTATAATAGCCTACCACCCATAGAACAAACAGTATCAGAGACATGGGGAACAGTTTACATTAACAATCATTGTACTGCTGTAACATAGAGAAGTAGTGACATGGCTTTAATAATATTTAGGTCATTTAGTGCTGTTGTGGCTCATAAACAATGTTATTTTGTACACTACTGTTCAAAGGTTTGGGGTCACTTAGAAATGTCCTTGTTTTTAAAAGAAAAGTAAAATATAAAAAAAAATGTTTGCTTTTCTTTTAAAAACAAGGACATTTCCAAGTGAACCCAATCTTTTGAACGGTAGTGTGCGTCAGGACAAATACCAAGGATATAATACTTTTGGTGTAACAGTTTGAGTGACAGTTAACTCACTTCCACAGAGGGAGGTGTAGTCGCTGCAGCAGTTGTTGTGGTCTCCACACTTGGTGTTGCAGTGGCACTTGTTCTGAGAGTTGTATTTCTCCCCACAGCGGCCCTGGCAGGACAATCCTGGAGCGGGTGCTAAGTGGAGAAGTCATTATTATTATGTTTTAGCTTCAATTGACATTTTAACATTAATGTGTAAGCTAGGACTTCGAACTGCAGAGTACTGTGTTTCACATAAAGAGCCTAAGGATTGTTGTGCTATGCTTGATGAGCAACACCTTACATTGCACACCAATGACCTCTACTGGCCAAGCACACCAATGCATTCTCAAGCTGTAAAAAAGACTAAGGGCACCCTGATTCAAACACTGGTGGTGAGCCATCAGAAAGGCCAATGACTGACTATTGTCTAATATTGAGCTACATGTAGTATGTTGATTTTTACTTAGTTCACAAAGGTTGTGTCGTGAAGACTCTTTCACATATGATACAGGAGTATCTGAATGGTGCACTGTGATTGACCTCGACCACTATGTGAATTTCACCAGGTGTTGTGGTTAATTTTCCGAGATGGAAAGAAGGGCAGCTCAAACAGATAACAGATGAATAACTAACTGTGCCTAGGTGTAGTCGACCGTGGGATATGTTTCAGGGACATGGTTTGCATGCCTCCAGATCAGAATGACACAGGCATCTCTCACCATTACAGAGGGCTTCGAAGTCACTGCAGCAGTTGTCATACTGGGAGCACTTGGAGTTGCAGTGGCACTTGTTCTGAGAGTTGTACTTCTCGTCACAGCGGCCCTGGCAGGATGTGGATCCAGCTGGAGAAAAGGAACAAAAGTGAAAAGTTCACACCCTGCTTCTGTTGACATGTAAAGACTACGCTGTGCTTCGTTTGGGCTATTTTGGTCAAGTTCATACACATTTTAACTAGGCTTTGAGCCAATTAACAAATCAATAATTTCCTAGTGGATGATAAACTATTCTTACTATCTGACTTACAAGGTGGAGCGCTTAGAATGCGGTTGGACACTAATTCTATGACACATAACTTTCAGCACAGCTTTGAAGGAGTTAACTCATAAAAAATAAACTGACAGAGAGGATTGCTACTATAACTGTCATTTACAGAGGCTTTCATAGTCAGACCAACAGTCTCCATGGCACTCACAGGCTGTGTTAGGGTCTGCCCTACTCTCAATGATAATATTATATTCTAACAGGTATATTACATTTAATTTCAAGTGATACTAATGAAGTTAAAAAATAATAATTATCTAGTAGATTATCCTTTGCCCCATAACACCCTGAGGAGGGCTCATACTTACTGCTGTACCCCTGAAAGAACAGGGTCACAAGCAAAATGACAAGCAGAATGATCTTCATTATGGCCCAGCAAAGATCCAATAACTAGGTGCACTGTCCCAAAGATGTATTTCCTTATATAGCAAGTTAGCCGAGCCAAACAGAAGTTCTAGCATCCATGAAAGCTCCTCCCTATAGTCAGTCTTCCAATCATGTTAAGTACAGTAATCTGGGGTTAGCATTGGCAGCTACTACATATTGAGGATAGCATTTGTACTAGTTAGACCCAGTTTGAACATACTGTTCACAAATGTGTTTCCAACGTGTCCTCATTTGTAACCCATTTGTTACGAAAGCTTTTTGTAAAACATATGACTATGACCTATTCAGTGGTTGATGTGGAAGGACGCTAGTGATGCATCCATACAAAAGGTTTGACATGGTGCAAATATGCTGAGGTGACATGGGAATGGGAGAACAGAGTTGTTTATAACGTTCCTAAAAAAATATAGAGTGGACTTGTATTAACTTGTAGGAGGGACGGAGTTAATGAATACTACAAGCACAGAGAAATTTCACACACTCACACCTGTTGAACACGTCTGGTTTTTAAAATAGCATCTTATCAGATTCTGTTGTGTTATAGAAACACCTGCCATATTTTTTGTCTGCGTTCATGCATATTGCATATTAATAAACTTCATAAATGGATTACTGTATCATGATATAAACGTCTGAACCATTTCAAATGTGGTACTATGTCCATTATGCATAATAATGCATAGACACTGACATATTGTGTGGATCTCTCACTTTCTACATATTTCTGCAAACAATGTTCTACTCCCTTTCCTGGACCTTTCCACTCCAAGTCTGAAATGGGCCAGTTATATTCGGTCGTCAGCCATCTGGTGTAGTTCACTTCCCATGGTTTCTGCAGTACAGCCTGTAGCACATCCAGAACACCTGCTGCCATTGTGCAATGTCGTAGTGGAAAACTGTTTCTGCATTCAGTTCCATAGGCACGTGCCTTACAACAGGGGTGAATGTAAGTGGGACACAGCCATATCTTGCCCTTGGAAATACTATGCAATGTAATGGTTGATGTTGTGATGTTGGGGCCTGTCACTGTGTAGAATGAGCCCCACTGTATGTAAACAACTTGCACCTCATAGCAGTATAGGCCAATGTGTCAAACAGTATCTCTCAAAATAAAAAAAACCTGTAGTACAAGTAAAAAAATATGTAATAAAGAAAATAATAGACCAGATTTGTACCATCAAACTGTATCCCAAAGAAGTGTTGCCCTGTGTGCTAAGTGTGATATGCATTCCAGTACATTAGATGGCGCTAAACAAAAACTATAGCGACATTTCCCAGCTCAACGAAAAATGTGTTTTCTAACAGTAAGTTTAGCCATGCTCAGTTATATTTCACTATATTGTATCACGCCAATATATTGGTATCACTCCACGGCGGAGGGATACATCCGAGGTGAGGATTTTCAGATTTACTCCCGTGTACACCTGTGTCATGGCTGGGGTCCGCCCATATATATAGACTTCATGGCCGCACGCTATCTTTCATTTTCTCGGCGGAAGTGCGTATGGTTTGAGGTACAAACTTTCAAGTTCGCTTGGTAAGTCACTGGTAAGTGTAATATCTTGTGTGGAAGTATACTCACTGGCTGTTTGCAGCCTGGAGCAGCTGGCCACATGGCCTCCTCTTGAGTGCTCCACTCGCTGCACGGTTGATCTATGTCTTCCGCCCGTAGTTTGTCATGCTTGTGTTTCGTTAGCGTTACACTATGACTCTGTGTGCATCCATTAGTAGGGTGGCTCTTGCTGCCACAAACTGTATTTACACAACTTGCCCACTAGCTTGTTCTATGTGGGTGTTGTGAATTGCTTTAACATGCTGCTCCCCGCGACGTAGGCATGGGTTCTCTGCTAATTACCCTGCAGGGTTTCTTTCTTGTTCTTTCCCCTGCAGAGTGTAAGAGTATCGTGGTTTGCTTACACTACGTTGAGACATTAATTCTGGAGTTCCTTAACGGAGTTACTCCATCATATGGTGCTGTTTTTACTGCTTGGATATTAAACCGGATAGGTAATATTGCAGTTGGCGTAAAACAAATCAATCAAATCCATTACTCGGTTGCTGTTTTTTTGTCTGCCTGCTTTTCCCACACGGGTCTTCCCCGTTTTTGCAGAGGTACTGGGTAATTTATCCCTCAACGGGTTCCTATTCCTCCAAGCAGGTCACGACATAAGCTCTGCCAGGGCGTTGGACCCCCTGCTCCGTGGCCTTGTTGGCTTAAGTGAGTCGGCCAGGCTCAGGCTGGGGACGAGCTCCCTCCCTCAGGAGTGGTGTGCCAGCGAGCTGTTAGTCCCTGTACTGGTCCCAGTACACCTTCCAGGCAGCGTGGCTGGAGCCACCGCAGGCAGAGCCCATCTGCTGCCAGTCCTGGATGGGGGCAGGAGTCGGCTCCGCTGGGTCCACCTTGAATGGAGGGTTCATGCCCTGCATCA
The DNA here is from genome assembly GCF_034236695.1 of Oncorhynchus nerka. Classification (NCBI taxonomy): domain Eukaryota; kingdom Metazoa; phylum Chordata; class Actinopteri; order Salmoniformes; family Salmonidae; genus Oncorhynchus; species Oncorhynchus nerka. The sequence continues at coordinate 64,914,222 of NC_088397.1, read as the reverse complement.
GGAGGTTGATAGCTTCAATGGCGACAACAGCTGTTCCCTGTTCGCCAGTGATAGGCTGTTCCTGGGGGACGATGCTGGCACTGTTCACCACCGTGAGCTGGGCTACCAGGCTGACAGGCCATCAGAAGCTGGCAGAGGGGCTTCATCGTCCCCAGTGGCTCGAGAGGTTATGAGGAGCCTACTCACTCCGGGAGCCACTGCACTGGACATCAAACTGGTGGACAGTGAGGACTCTTCTGTCCCCATCTCTGCTGAGTTCCACGAGGCCTTGCAGGAGAGCTGAGGGGACGACAGCGGGGAGCGGCACAGCATGCTGTGGGGCAACAACCTGTCAACCGTCACCGCCATACGGATGTGCCTGGGGGACACAGGTGCTCGGGGCACCAGAGGAGAGGCAGGCCCCGGCAAGATCTCTGACACACCCTTCCCCCGCAGCTTCACCCGGTCTCAAAGGGCAAAGTGGGAGGAGGGTGTGGAGTCCCCCTGGGTGTTGTCCACAATGCTCAAGGGGTAACGACTCCAATTCCGGTGCCGGCCCCCGTCCTTCAGAGGCCTGAAGGAAACCCTGAGGCTGGAGATCTCCTCACTCCTGGACAACGGTGCCATCTGCAGGATCGAGACATCAGAACAGCTAGGTGGGTTCTACTACACTTATTTTGTGGTCCCAAAAAAGACGGAGGGTAACAACCGGGTATTTGAAGGTACTGAGGTTCCACATGCTGTCCCCAGCCTCGTGTTGCAAGCCATGTCCAGGGACCAGTGGTTTGTGATGCTGGACCTGAGGGATGCGTACTTCCATGTTCCTGTTCACCCAGCTCATTGGCAGTATCTCCAATTCGCTTTCGAAGAGACAGCTTAGGAATTCATGGTTCTTCCCTTCGGCCTCTCCTTGGCACCCCACACTTTCACAAAGTTCATGGACACTGTCCTGGCACCTCTGTCGTCCCAAGGATTGTTGATCCTCAATTACCTGGACGATTGGCTGATTTGTGCCCCGACCAGGGCCCAGGTCCTGTCAAACAGCTCCTGACCCACATCGGCGGGCTGGGCATTACTGTAAACGACAAGAAGAGTCATCTGACACCCACCCAGAGGGTGGCCTTCATTGGCATGGAACTGGACTCATGCCTGTCTGATAGAACCTTTGGGAGGAATGAAGGGTTGTGGCAGAGAAATATACTCCTCCCACCGGGGTCCATCCAGTAGCACTCAGAACCTACCGACAGAGCATGGAGCTCACCCACCCTCTTCATGGAAGTATTCGCTACCAAGAAAGCCACCTTCATAGAGAGGTGTTTCCGGGAGGCAGACTCCAACAAGTTCGAAAGGGTGCTTTTCCAAAGCTGCCAAGACCACATCCAGATCCCAGCTCTCCATTGAGCGGGGCCTAGCTGGACGCAGGCGACAAACCCCCTTCATAAACCTGGAGACCAAGGGATGGCGCCCCATTGGCCTGTCCAACCACCCCACATGGCAGGCAGATATAGCGACCAAATACCCTCTGTGTAGAGGCTGCAAAGGTCTCATCCATGCGAGACTGCAGGTATTGGAGGACATACTGCACCCCACATGACTCGGGCACAACCTCAATACCAGTGCACCAAGAGCAGAACAACCGCCAGCGCAACTGATATGCTGTGGTTGCAGCCGGTGCCTTTGCGCTCTGCATGGTGTTCATTACACTCTCCTGTAGTCCTAACATGGACTATTGGTGCCGTTCAGCGGCCAAGCCCATAGACTGAGGCGGTGCGGTCTCGGATGCCACAGAGTTCCCTGGCCTGAATCAGCAATCGCCACCAGAGCATCCAAGCCCAGAGGCCCTGGTGGCTCCGAATGGAGCACCACTGGGGGCAGTGTGCATTGTCCAGGGAGGCAAACAGGTCCCCCTGCTCCCTACTGAACTGCTGCCCCACCTGGGGATGTAGGCTCTAGTCCAAAGGTGGCGGGCCATCCCTCGACAGCATATCCGCTGCCACATGCAGGATGCCAGTGTTGCGCTTAGAGACGCTAGACATCCCTGAGCACAGAGAAGGAGCTCCCATGTCATAAGATGGAGTCGGTGGTACCTCAGGCCACCCTGTGGTGTTGTCCGTTCTCACCAGGACATGTCTTCCCTGGTGAAAGACCGCAGGGCCAGAAGTACAGCTCAGAGCTCTAGTGTAGTGATGTGCCTGCCGCTCCAAGGGGGTAGCCAACAGCTGCTGGCTGACCTGCCCTTGGTCACACCAACAGCATCTCCACCCCACCTGAGAGAAAGGAGCGACAGCGCCACCTCAACAATGCCCTGAGCGGTTACCCGCACCTGGCGGTGACGGTGGTGCTTCGGGTGCAGCCGGTGGGAGTTGAACAACTGTTGAAGAGGCCGGAGATGGGAATCAGCAATGAGGCCATCGTCAGCAAGCCCAGCAGGTGTGGGCAGGTCAAGTCAGATACCCCCCTGCCGAAAGTGGTCGAGGCAAGATAAGATCGTCTGAACCCTTCTGGTGGGCAGGCGTGCTCTTATGAGTGCAAGTTGTGCAAGTTCTCCCACTTAAAAAGATGAGAGAGGCCTGTAATTTTCATCATTGGTACACTTCAACTATGACAGACGAAATGAGAAAAAAATCCAGAAAATCATATTGTAGGATTTTTAATTGATTTATTTGCAAATTATGGTGGAAAATAAATATTTGGTCACCTACAAACAAGCAAGATTTCTGGCTCTCACAGACCTGTAACGTCTTCTTTAAGAGGCTCCTCTGTCCTCCACTCGTTACCTGTATTAATGGCACCTGTTTGAACATGTTATCAGTATAAAAGACACCTGTCCACAACCTCAAACAGTCACATTCCAAACTCCACTATGGCCAAGACCAAAGAGCTGTCAAAGGACACCAGAAACAAAATTGTAGACCTGCACCGGGCTGGGAAGACTGAATCTGCAATAGGTAAGCAGCTTAGTTTGAAGAAATCAACTGTGGGAGCAATTATTAGGAAATGGAAGACATACAAGACCACTGATAATCTCCCTCGATCTGGGGCTCCACGCAAGATCTCACCCTGTGGGGTCAAAATGATCACAAGAACGGTGAGCAAAAATCCCAGAACCACACGGCGGGACCTAGTGAATGACCTGCAGAGAGCTGGGACCAAAGTAAAAAAGCCTACCATCAGTAACACACTACGCAGCCAGGGACTCAAATCCTGCAGTGCCAGACGTGTCCCCCTGCTTAAGCCAGTACATGTCCAGGCCCGTCTGAAGTTTGCTAGAGAGCATTTGGATGATCCAGAAGAAGATTGGGAGAATGTCATATGGTCAGATGAAACCAAAATATAACTTTTTGGTAAAAACTCAACTCGTCGTCTTTGGAGGACAAAGAATGCTGAGTTGCATCCAAAGAACACAATACCTACTGTGACGCATGGGGGTGGAAACATCATGCTTTGGGGCTGTTTTTCTGCAAAGGGACCAGGACGACTGATCCTTGTAAAGGAAAGAATGAATGGGGCCATGTATCGTGAGATTTTGAGTGAAAACCTCCTTCCATCAGCAAGGGCATTGAAGATGAAACGTGGCTGGGTCTTTCAGCATGACAATGATCCCAAACACACCGCCCGGGCAACGAAGGAGTGGCTTCGTAAGAAGAATTTCAAGGTCCTGGAGTGGCCTAGCCAGTCTCCAGATCTCAACCCATAGGAAATCTTTGGAGGGAGTTGAAAGTCCGTGTTGCCCAGCAACAGCCCCAAAACATCACTGCTCTAGAGGAGATCTGCATGGAGAAATGGGCCAAAATACCAGCAACAGTGTGTGAAAACCTTGTGAAGACTTACAGAAAACGTTTGACTTCTGTCATTGGCAACAAAGGGTATATAACAAAGTATTGAGATAAACTTTTGTTATTGACCAAATACTTATTTTCCACCATAATTTGCAAATAAATTCATAAAAAATCATACAATGTGATTTTTAAGATTTTTTTTTCTCATTTTGTCTGTCATAGTTTAAGTATACCTATGATGAAAATTACAGGCCTCTCGTCTTTTTAAGTGGGAGAACTTGCACAATTGGTGGCTGACTAAATACTTTTTTGCCCCACTGTATACCAATATATTAGTGGTCCAATATAGTGAAACATAACGAAGGTTACATTTGTAACCATGGTTATGTGTGCTATATGGATCACTCCAATCTTCTACGGTGCTAGAGTTGCCTCAAATTATGTAGAGAACGTGTGTCGCGGCCATGGGGTCTACAGTGTGTATATAGGGGCGGACCCCAGCCACGGGAGTAAATCTGTAAATTCTCACCTCGGATGTATCCCTCCATCGCGGAGTGATACCAATATATTGGAGTGGTCCATATAGCTCACATAACCGTGGTTACATATGTAACCCTCGTTGTAGTACCCGGCGTGGTTCAATAACATTCCGTCTTTCATAAGGAGCTTTGTTGAGCTTTGATTTGCAGCAGGTACAGTCTTTACACACAGGATGTCCACTTAATGTTGCAGAGAAAGCTCTCCTTATGAAACTACGCACAAACACTGTTTATTAACTGCAAGAAATCATTGGAAAATGTGATAATGACATCACACAGGTAAACATGTCTTCTGTCTGCAGTCTCCCTGGCTAAGCATGGAGGGGATGGATGTCCAAACTTTGTCCTGGAGAGGTGGTGAATGTGCAAGATTTTGTTCCAGTCCAACATTAACGAAAAATGTTGTTAATAGTATGTTATGATTTAGTGCTAGGCTGGAACAAAAGCCTGCCCTGCAGGGCCTGCACATACTGCATGCCTCCTGGACCAGGATTGGGCAACCCCTGACTTAAATGTAATGTATATTTAGGATAGTGTGTATGTGTAATGCCCCCTTTTTCTCCAACAAAGGCATAGAGATGGTTACATGAGGAGGCCCAAAAGGAGGGGAGGAGGGCCATGGAGGGGCTGATCAGTCTGTTTGTAGGAGACAAAGCTGCTGTCATGGTGGAGGTAAGCAGATCTCATTCACTCAATGAGATCCTATTACTCATCCTCCTCAATGCTGTCTGCAAGCAATATTTAAGTTGAATGTTATGAAGTTTGATAGTCATCTTACTTTGTTTAGTTTGATAAAGACTTTTGTGTAAACTTAAATATAGTAGTAATTCCACTGTGATCAGATGTAGCTGTATCTCAATGTCCTCCATGTCTGTGTGTGCTGTAGGTGAACTGTGAAATAGACTTTGTTGCCCGTAATGAGAGGTTCCAGCAGCTGGTGAAGTATGTGGCGTTTGCCACCATGGCTCACCACCGCAGTAAAAACCAGAGTCACACTGGATACGTTAAGGTATAACACATCACTCCATCCTAGCTGGAGGGGTGCCCTCATCTTATCTACCAACATAGACAGGGCTCTAACTCCTCTAGCTCCACAATGAAATAGGGTGCAGGCCAGGCAGCAGGCTATTAGCCAGCCTGCCAGCATAGTGGAGTCTGCCACTAGCATAGTCAGTGTAGTCAGCTCAGCTATCACCATTGAGACCGTGTCTGTGCCTCGACCTAGGTTGGGCAAAACTAAACATGGCGGTGTTCGCCTTAGCAATCTCACTAGGATAAAGACCACCTCCATTCCTGTCATTACTGAAAGAGATCATGATACCTCACTTCTCAAAATAGGGCTACTTAATGTTAGATCCCTTACTTCAAAGGCAATTATAGTCAATGAACTAATCACTGATCATAATCTTGATGTGATTGGCCTGACTGAAACATGGCTTAAGCCTGATGAATTTACTGTGTTAAATGAGGCCTCACCTCCTGGCTACACTAGTGAGCATATCCCCGTGCATCCCGCAAAGGCGGAGGTGTTGCTAACATTTACGATAGCAAATTTCAATTTACAAAAAAAAAAAAAAAAAGACGTTTTCGTCTTTTGAGCTTCTAGTCATGAAATCTATGCAGCCTACTCAATCACTTTTTATAGCTACTGTTTACAGGCCTCCTGGGCCATATACAGCGTTTCTCACTGAGTTCCCTGAATTCCTATCGGACCTTGTAGTCATTGCAGATAATATTCTAATCTTTGGTGACTTTAATATTCACATGGAAAAGTCCACAGACCCACTCCAAAAGGCTTTGAGCCATCATCGACTCAGTGGGTTTTGTCCAACATGTCTCTGGACCCACTCACTGTCACAGTCATACGCTGGACCTAGTTTTGTCCCATGGAATAAATGTTGTGGATCTTAATGTTTTTCCTCATAATCCTGGACTATCGGACCACCATTTTATTACGTTTGCAATTGCAACAAATAATCTGCTCAGACCCCAACCAAGGAACATCAAAAGTCGTGCTATAAATTCACAGACAACACAAAGATTCCTTGATGCCCTTCCAGACTCCCTCTGCCTACCCAAGGACGCCAGAGGACAAAAATCCGTTAACCACCTAACTGAGTATCTCAATTTAACCTTGCGCAATACCCTAGATGCAGTTGCACCCCTAAAAACTAAAAAAATGTCTCATAAGAAACTAGCTCCCTGGTACACAGAAAATACCCGAGCTCTGAAGCAAGCTTCCAGAAAATTGAACGGAAATGGCGCCACACCAAACTGGAAGTCTTCCGACTAGCTTGGATGGACGGTACCGTGCAGTACCGAAGAGCCCTTACTGCTGCTCGATCATCCTATTTTTCTAACTTAATTGAGGAAAATAAGAACAATCCGAAATTCCTTTTGATACTGTCGCAAAGCTAACTAAAAAGCAGCATTCCCCAAGAGAGGATGACTTTCACTTTAGCAGTGATAAATTCATGAACTTCTTTGAGGAAAAGATTATGATTATTAGAAAGCAAATTACGGACTCCTCTTTAAACCTGCCTATTCCTCCAAACCTCAGTTGTCCTGAGTCTGCACAACTCTGCCAGGACCTAGGATCAAGAGAGACGCTCAAGTCTTTTAGTACTATATCTCTTGACACAATGATGAAAATAATCATGGCCTCTAAACCTTCAAGCTGCATACTGGACCCTATTCCAACTAAACTACTGAAAGAGCTGCTTCCTGTGCTTGGCCCTCCTATGTTGAACATAATAAACGGCTCTCTATCCACTGGATGTGTACCAAACTCACTAAAAGTGGCAGTAATAAAGCCTCTCTTGAAAAAGCCAAACCTTGACCCAGAAAATATAAAAAACTATCGGCCTATATCGAATCTTCCATTCCTCTCAAAAATTTTAGAGAAGGCTGTTGCGCAGCAACTCACTGCCTTCCTGAAGACAAACAATGTATACGAAATGCTTCAGTCTGGTTTTAGACCCCATCATAGCACTGAGACGGCACTTGTGAAGGTGGTAAATGACATTTTAATGGCAACGGACCGAGGCTCTGCATCTGTCCTCGTGCTCCTAGACCTTAGTGCTGCTTTTGATACCATCGATCACCACATTCTTTTGGAGAGATTGGAAACCCAAATTGGTCTACACGGACATGTTCTGGCCTGGTTTAGATCTTATCTGTCGGAAAGATATCAGTTTGTCTCTGTGAATGGTTTGTCCTCTGACAAATCAACTGTAAATTTCGGTGTTCCTCAAGGTTCTGTTTTAGGACCACTATTGTTTTCACTATATATTTTACCTCTTGGGGATGTTATTCGAAAACATAATGTAAACTTTCACTGCTATGCGGATGACACACAGCTGTACATTTCAATGAAACATGGTGAAGCCCCAAAATTGCCCTCGCTAGAAGCATGTGTTTCAGACATAAGGAAGTGGATGGCTGCAAACTTTCTACTATTAAACTCGGACAAAACAGAGATGCTTGTTCTAGGTCCCAAGAAACAAAGAGATCTTCTGTTGAATCTGACAATTAATCTTAATGGTTGTACAGTCGTCTCAAATAAAACTGTGAAGGACCTCGGCGTTACTCTGGACCCTGATCTCTCTTTTGAAGAACATATCAAGACCATTTCGAGGACAGCTTTTTTCCATCTACGTAACATTGCAAAAATCAGAAACTTTCTGTCCAAAAATGATGCAGAAAAATTAATCCATGCTTTTGTCACTTCTAGGTTAGACTACTGCAATGCTCTATTTTCCGGCTACCCGGATAAAGCACTAAATAAACTTCAGTTAGTGCTGAATACGGCTGCTAGAATCCTGACTAGAACCAAAAAATTTTATCATATTACTCCAGTGCTAGCCTCTCTACACTGGCTTCCTGTCAAAGCAAGGGCTGATTTCAAGGTTTTACTGCTAACCTACAAAGCATTACATGGGCTTGCTCCTACCTATCTCTCTGATTTGGTCCTGCCGTACATACCTACACGTACGCTACGGTCACAAGACGCAGGCCTCCTAATTGTCCCTAGAATTTCTAAGCAAACAGCTGGAGGCAGGGCTTTCTCCTATAGAGCTCCATTTTTATGGAACGGTCTGCCTACCCATGTCAGAGATGCAAACTCGGTCTCAACCTTTAAGTCTTTACTGAAGACTCATCTCTTCAGTGGGTCATATGATTGAGTGTAGTCTGGCCCAGGAGTGGGAAGGTGAACGGAAAGGCTCTGGAGCAACGAACCACCCTTGCTGTCTCTGCCTGGCCGATTCCCCTCTTTCCACTGGGATTCTCTGCCTCTACCCTGTTACGGGGCTGAGTCACTGGCTTACTGGGGCTCTCTCATGCCGTCCCTGGGGGGTGCGTCACCTGGGTGGGTTGATTCACTGTTGTGGTCGGCCTGTCTGGGTTGGCGCCCCCCTTGGGTTGAGCTGTGGCGGAGATCTTTGTGGGCTATACTCGGCCTTGTCTCAGGATGGTAAGTTGGTGGTTGAAGATATCCCTCTAGTGGTGTGGGGGCTGTGCTTTGGCAAAGTGGGTGGGGTTATATCCTTCCTGTTTGGCCCTGTCCGGGGTGTCCTCGGATGGGGCCACAGTGTCTCCTGACCCCTCCTGTCTCAGCCTCCAGTATTTATGCTGCATTAGTTTATGTGTCGGGGGGCTAGGGTCAGTTTGTTATATCTGGAGTACTTCTCCTGTCCTATTCGGTGTCCTGTGTGAATCTAAGTGTGCGTTCTCTAATTCTCTCCTTCTCTCTTTCTTTCTCTCTCTCGGAGGACCTGAGCCCTAGGACCATGCCCCAGGACTACCTGACATGATGACTCCTTGCTGTCCCCAGTCCACCTGGCCATGCTGCTGCTCCAGTTTCAACTGGCCTGGGCCCTAGGACCATGTCCCAGGACTACCTGACATGATGACTCCTTGCTGTCCCCAGTCCACCTGGCCATGCTGCTGCTCCAGTTTCAACTGTTCTGCCTTACTATTATTCAACCATGCTGGTCATTTATGAACATTTGAACATCTTGGCCACGTTCTGTTATAATCTCCACCCGGCACAGCCAGAAGAGGACTGGCCACCCCACATATGCTCTCTCTAATTCTCTCTTTCTTTTCTCTCTCTCGGAGGACCTGAGCCCTAGGACCGTGCCCCAGGACTACCTGACATGATGACTCCTTGCTGTCCCCAGTCCACCTGACTGTGCTGCTGCTCCAGTTTCAACTGTTCTGCCTTATTATTATTCGACCATGCTGGTCATTTATGAACATTTGAACATCTTGGTCATGTTCTGTTATAATCTCTACCCGGCACAGCCAGAAGAGGACTGGCCACCCCACATAGCCTGGTTCCTCTCTAGGTTTCTTCCTAGGTTTTGGCCTTTCTAGGGAGTTTTTCCTAGCCACCGTGCTTTTACACCTGCATTGTTTGCTGTTTGGGGTTTTAGGCTGGGTTTCTGTACAGCACTTTGAGATATCAGCTAATGTACGAAGGGCTATATAAATAAATTTGATTTGATTTGATTTGATCACCACACCACCCCCACTCAGTAGCCACATCACCCGAATATGCCTGTTGGAATATGTAAAATTGCATTTATCTTTGTTTGTTCCAGTGTCTCCTGGCAGCAGAAGACCTCTCTAAACTGAACTTGGGTGAAGGTGCTTCTCTGGCTGATCAGCTGGCTCTTACCGTAGGTGAGTGACTAATAAAAGTAGCCCAAACATTATTCAAATATGATTTTAAATGTATCAAAGAGGGTTTACTTGATTTGAACTTTGAGAGCCTCTATCTCCAGCATTATTTCTTGATTGAAAGTGTTTGGAAATGGAAGACTGCTCTGTTAGTGAAGTTGTGGTTTCCTGTCATTTCCTGCCCCGTCCCCTGTCAGGTTGTCTGGGTGAGACATGTCAGTGAAGCGGGCGGTGACGGTGGGCTGCACATCAGGTACTACATCCACAGTGGCGTGGCAGGCCAGTCTGACATGGCCATGGGCGATACGGCGCCCTCGTGGTGTTCCAGGGGGGGCAAGGACGGGGCGCAGGACACACTGGGAGGAAGCTGAGGCATCCTGTTGTGGGAGAGGCCCCCATATCCCTGGGCAGCATGGATGACCTGCCCTGTCGGGACACGGAGACACGCCTGTTGGCGCAATCCTTCCTCCCTGACCCCAGTAGGACAGTTGCCCAGTACCTGACAGAGCAGGGGGCTCGAGTTGTGGACTTTGTTTGCGTTCAGTGTTGGGAGGCGGGCAGTGATGGGGCATAGTGAAAGGGAGAGGAGAGCATATCAAAGACCTTACATGTTTTGTTATCTGCCTTTTTTTGTTTCTGAATTAGGTCACAGTGCAGACGCTCAGTCGGTGTCATGCAAATGCACTCAAGCAATTTCAGTGTCTCATGTTTTAAGGCTGTATGTGAAGCCTAATATACACTGAGTATGCCAAACATTAGGAACAGCTTATCCCCCCAGCAATAAATATATTTGAAGCTCATTACCATGTCTGCTGTACATTTATGACGATCTTATCTCACTAATTTCTCATAAGATCATGATTCTAGCTACAGTTTGCATTTTCATACCACACGATGGCGTACTTTTTCACTAATACATATGGCTCATAACAATCGTCCACATGAAAGCTTCAATGGAATTGGGAAAAACTATTTCTGTTTTTTCCCCAGCACAGCATACATACACCGATATTCATTTATTCGCTTTTAAAGAATGGTCAAGATTCCAATAAATTAATGTTATGACCGTTTTTTGCGCTTATCTTCCTGAATGAAGGTAAATAATTCGAAGAGCCAACGCCTGCGAGATGTGATTGGCCTGTGCAGTGCATTAATTAAGAATGATGACGTCACGAGCATAATTTTTCTTGTCAACGTTCGCCCCTGTCGGTTCACATTCGCCTGACCTCCGACCGCAGACGGGACTCCAACCAAGCCCAGAAATGGTAAATGCCTTTACTCTGTTCTGTTTGAAAGATATTTGTATGTGAAGTGTAGAATGTTAGCCTAGCCAAATGTCATTTTCAATTCGTGTAGACTAAGCCAGTAAACTGATCCAACGAAAACATTGCATTGCTGGATTTTCAAAACATGGCTGGGCAATGTTTGCTGGCTAACGTTACTTGTTTTCCTCATCTTCGATAATCATATTAAAGGATGTGTTCTCTGTTTTCATCTTTGCCGTGCTTCTCTACCAGTCTGATTTCTCAGAAGACCAGATCATCGGTGAGTGTTGTGACAGTAAAGCTATTTGAAGGCTAGCCAGTTAGCTACCTAGCTAAATTGTTAGCTACTAGACTATCCCTTGCTTCACTGTCGTCATTCTTTGAATGTGGAATAGCTGTATTTCTTCTCTCCTGTCCTCATGTTTGTCTTGTTGTGAGAAGCAGTTTCCCTACTGACAAGTTGATTTAAAACTGGAGCCTATGGTGAGTTTGTTGATGGTCCAGGTTTTGTGTGGGCTAACCATCTTGGGAAACGTTTACATTTTTGACAATTAGCACAGCAGACGCTCTTATGCAGAGTGACTAACAGTTGTGCGTGCATACGTTTTCTTACCATGCATGGATGGTGGAATTGTCAGACAAACAACCAGCAACGAATAGTGAAACATTTACTAAAATATTGATTCACCGGTGTCTATTGGCTCAGGCAATCCCATATAATGTGGTTAATCCCCTTGTTTGATCCCCACAGTGGGTTTGCTTGAATTGTCTAAACAGATTAAGGTTTTGTGTTGAATGGATGCCCAACTAATTTTGCACTGCGTTCTGATTTAAAAATAAATAAATAAATTATGCATGCAGAAATGGAAGGGCCATATTTCAACATGGCATAGTTAGCTATTAGTGTTTAAAAGCCTAGATACTTGGATGAAACATTTTTGTCGTTTGAGTTAACTTTTTTCAACACCAATTTTGGTATTAATCTGTTTCGTTTGTTGTGATTTCGCCTAGTTCAGCTAGTTACGTGTGCCAGAACTGTTTAAAATATGTCTATATATTATAGAGGCAGTCAAGACACTTGTAATTTGTTCTCAGTCCGACACCGCTGACTCAGACATTGTATACATGGCAAAGGGAAATGACTCAACCACTTTGAGGTCTACGTGTTGAAGGCGTGGCCCAACTAAACCTCAGGCATACACTTTGAAATAAAGTTAGCTAAGCATAATGTATCCATTTAGCAATGATATATGTACCGATATGTCGTTATTGTACTCGCCTATCGCATGTGGCTTTTCCCCTTGCTCAATGGGCTGTTTTGAGTTTTGTTCTACGGTCGATTTAATTTGCTCGTTTGATTGGTTGAAAGATTACTCGGCCAGGGTTTGCTGTCAATGCCATATATGGGTAAATGAGTGGCTGCTGTGTAGTTTTAGACAAGCGGTCTCGGAATGCGCCGCATACCAGCGATGGGAGGCAAGCACCATAACAATGGCCCGTGGAAATTACCCAGATGTCAGAAAGCGTTCCATTAGAGGCCACCGCATTTACTGTAGATAACAAATTGAATAGCTTATGTAATAACTCTTTAAGAAATTATTCAGACTTTTCCCCCCATTTTCAACCTTTTTCTACATTTACAGCCCCCCTCACACTCTAAATCCAACTCTGCTTTTTTAACACCCTTCTCCCTGTCTGTCAGAGTTCAAGGAGGCCTTCCTGCTGTTTGACAGGACAGGTGATGGGAAGATCAGTTACAGCCAGTGTGGTGATGTCATGCGGGCCCTTGGCCAGAACCCTGTCAACGCTGAGGTCCTCAAGGTCCTGGGCAACCCCAAGTCAGAAGGTCAGCCATGCTTCTAGATGTTTACTGAACATTGACATTAGTATCCACTGGCTGGATCAAACCTATAGAAGTACTACATGCTTCAGTAAACAAATGAATACCACTTTATTCAGGCATAGAGTAGCTTTATTGTTTTCTGTTTGATTTAGGCATATCTTTCAACGCTTAGGGTTGGTATTTTTGGGCCTGTTTACTGTTTGCTGTCAAATTCACCAAATCAGTTTGAGTTATTTGTAAGGTGTCAACTGTGATTAAGCATCCAAGGATATAACTGAAACCATGTTCTTCTGGGTATGACAACTATCCTATGGAGTGAATTTAGTTTATAATCTGCAATTGTCAAGTACCACAGAGGCATTGTCTTAACCTATCAAGAGGGTGTTAGTAGTGAAACTGTTTCTGTTGTGCTTGTGCTGCCTGTCCCTTATCAGTCAAGGAACTGAGGCATTGAATGTTTGCATGCGTACTAATATATTTTGATATTTAACTGATTATAGCCCTAGGCAGATTATGCAATAGTCATAAATACTTTACTCTGCATATCTTATTTGGCATAAAATCAAAGTAAGCATACGCTGATTAAAACACCTGTTTTTCTGAGCAATCTTTCAAATTATTAGGACATGTAAACACCTTAATCGGTGTTCCAGCTGTGTGTTTCCTCTGCGCATTTGCTAGCACCAGCCGACCGAGTCTCCCTCTTTAGTGCAAGTGAAATGTGTTCGTAAACAACTGAATTTTATGTCTGAACTCAGAATCAAATATGCTCCCCCAAAATAACATGTTCACTGTTGTAGAATGTTTATTTTGATTGCTGGTTTTCTGAATATTTTTGCCATCAGGTCTGATTTCAGATGTGTCTATGTAAACAGGATTATTAGGGAAATTGTTCTTCTTGCACAGGGTTCACTCCAAACAATCCCTGTTTTGTTCTTACATGTGTTAAACAAAACACATGCATCTCAGATACGCAGCTCATGTCAACTAGATCTGATAATGTAAAGCTGATAATCAACTTAAAGAGAAACACAAGCATTCTTCTTGGAATTGATAAGATTTGTAAATATTCTATTTTTTGCTAAATGTGCAAGAGCAGCACGTACTTTGAATTTGTAAGGCTACACATACTGGGCGTGAGTACAGTATTTAGGAATGTGTATCAAATATCTCTTTTAGTTTACGTCTTCTATGACGTTGGGGGGGAGGTGCTAAGTTGACGTATGGAATTGTGTTAAGATGGTCATACTATGGATCATTTAGCTATTTTATTTTTGTATTTCAGGACCCCTTTAGGTATCCCCAAAGAAATAAAAATAAATACAATACCAGTGAAGTGTTTGGACACCTACTCATACCAGGGTTTTTCTTTATTTTTACTACATTCTAGAATTATACACTGCTCAAAAAAATAAAGGGAACACTAACATAACACATCCTAGATCTGAATGAAATATTCTTATTAAATACTTTTTTCTTTACATAGTTGAATGTGCTGACAACAAAATCACACAAATGATCAATGGAAATCAAATCGATCAACCCATGGAGGTCTGGATTTGGAGTCTCACTCAAAAGTGGAAAACCACACTACAGGCTGATCCAACTTTGATGTAATGTCCTTAAAACAAGTCAAAATGAGGCCCAGTAGTGTGTGGCCTCCACGTGCCTGTATGACCTCGCTACAACGCCTGGGCATGTTCCTGTTGAGGTGGCGGATGGTCTCCTGAGGGATCTCCCAGACCTGGACTAAAGCATCCGCCAAATCCTTGACAGTCTGTGGTGTGGCGTTGGTGGATGATGTCCCAGATGTGCTCAATTGGATTCAGGTCTGGGGAATGGGCGGGCCAGTCCATAGCATCAATGCCTTCCTCTTGCAGGAACTGCTGACTCACTCCAGCCACATGAGGTCTTGCATTAGGAGGAACCCAGGGTCAACCGCACCAGCATATGGTCTCACACGGGGTCTGAGGATCTCATCTCGGTACCGAATGGCAGTTGGGCTACCTCTGGCGAGTACATGGAGGGCTGTGCGGCCCCCCCCCCAAAGAAATGCCACCCCACACCATGACTGACCCACTGCCAAACCGGTCATGCTGGAGGCTGTTGCAGGCAGCAGAATGTTCTCCACGGCGTCTCCAGATTCTGTCACGTCTGTCACATGTGCTCAGTGTGAACCTGCGTTCATCTGTGAAGAGCACAGGGCGCCAGTGGCGAATTTGCCAATCTTGGGGTTCTCTGGCAAATGCCAAACGTCCTGCACGGTGTTGGGCTGTAAGCACAACCCCCACCTGTGGACGTCGGGCCCTCATACCACCCTCATGGAGTCTGTTTCTGACCGTTTGAGCAGACATGCACATTTGTGGCCTGCTGGAGGTCATTTTGCAGGCCTCCGGCAGTGCTCCTCCTGCTCCTCCTTGCACAAAGGCGGTAACGGTCCTGCTGCTGGGTTGTTGCCCTCCTACGGCATCCTCCACGTCTCCTGATGTACTGGCCTGTCTCCTGGTAGCGCCTCCATGCTCTGGACACTACGCTGACAGACACAGCAAACCTTCTTGCCACAGCTCGCATTGGTGTGCCATCCTGGATGAGCTGCACTACCTGAGCCACTTGTGTGGGTTGTAGACTCCGTCTCATGCTACCACGAGTTAAAGCACCGCCAGCATTCAAAAGTGACAAAAACATCAGCCAGGAAGCATAGGAACTGAGAAGTGGTCTGTGGTCACCACCTGCAGAACCACTCCTTTATTGGGGGTGTATTGCTAATTGCCTATAATTTCCACCTGTTTATTCCATTTGCACAACAGCATGTGAAATTGATTGTCAATCAGTGTTGCTTCCTATGTGGACAGTTTGATTTCACAGAAGTGTGATTGACTTGGAGTTACATTGTGTTTAAATGTTCCCTTGTATTTACTACTGCTCAAAAAAATAAATCATATGAAATAACACGTATGGAATCATGTAGTAACCAAAAAAGTGTTAAACAAATCAAAATATATTTGACTCTTAAACTAGCCAACCTTTGCTTTGACTATAGCTTTGCACATGCTTGGCATTCTCTCAACCAGCTTCGAGGTAGTCATCTGGAATGCATTTCAATTAACATGTCTGCCTTAATTTGTGGAATTTCTTTAATGTGTTTGAGCCAATCAGTTGTGTTGTGACAAGGTAAGGGGGTATACAGAAGAGAGCCTTATTTGGTAGAAGACCAAGAACAGCTCAAGTAAGCAGATAAACTACAGTCCATTATTAATTTAAGAGATGGTCAGTCAATCCAGATAATGTCAAGAACTTTGAACGTTTCTTCAAGTGCAGTTGCAAAAACCATCATGCGCTATGATGAAACTGGCTCTCGTGAGGACAGCTACAGGAATGGAAACCCAGAGTTGCCTCTGCTGCAGGGGATAAATTCGTTAGATTTACCAGCCTCACAAATTGCAGCCCAAATAAATGCTACAGAGTCCAGTAACATACACCTCAACATCAACTGTTCAGAGGAGACTGCGTGAATCAGGCCTCTGGTCGAATGGCTGCAGAGAAAGCACTACTAAAGGACACCAATAATAAGAGACTTGCTTGTGCCAAGAAACACAAGCAATGGTCATTAGATCTGTGGAAAATTAGATCTGTCCTTTGGTCTGATTTCAATTTTGAGATATTTGATTGCAACTGCCGCGTCTTTGAGACGCAGAGTAGGTGAACGGATTATCTCTGCATGTGGTTCCCATCGTGAAGCATGGAGGTGGTGTGGGGGTGCTTTGCTGGGGAGTGCTGTCTGATTTATTTAGAATTCAAGGCATGCTTAACCAGCATGGCTACCACAGCATTCTGCAGCGATAGCCATCCCATCTGATTTGCACTTAGTCCCACTATAATTAGTTTTCAACAGGACAATGACCCAAAACACACCTCGAGGCTGTGTAAGGGCTATTTGACAAAGGGGGGTGATTGAGTGCTGTATCAGATGACCTGGCTTCCACAATCACCCGGCCTCAACCCAATTGTGATGAGTTGGACTGCGGCGTGAATGAAAGCAGCTAACAAGTGCTCAGCATATGTGGGAACTCTTAGACTGTTGAAAAAGCATTCCAGGTGACTACTTCAGCAGGTTGAGAGAATGCCAAGAGTGCAATGCTATCATCAAGGCAAAGGGTGGCTACTTTGAAGAATCAAAAATATATTTGGCCTCTGGCCTGCTCGCCTCCCTACCACTGAGGAAGTACAGTTCCCGCTCAGCCCAGTCAAAACTGTTCGCTGCTCTGGCCCCCCAATGGTGGAACAAACTCCCTCACGACGCCAGGACAGCGGAGTCAATCACCACCTTCCGGAGACACCTGAAACCCCACCTCTTTAAGGAATACCTAGGATAGGATAAAGTAATCCCTCTCAGTCCCCCCTTAAAAGATTTAGATGCACTACTGTTCCACTGGATGTCATAAGGTGAATGCACCAATTTGTAAGTCGCTCTGGATAAGAGCGTCTGCTAAATGACTTAAATTTTTATTTTATTTTATTTCACCTTTATTTAACCAGGTAGGCTAGTTGAGAACAAGTTCTCATTTGCAACTGCGACCTGGCCAAGATAAAGCATAGCAGTGTGAACAGACAACACAGAGTTACACATGGAGTAAACAATTAACAAGTCAATAACACAGTAGAAAAAAAAAATGGGCAGTCTATATACAATGTGTGCAAAAGGCATGAGGTAGGCGAATAATACAATTTTGCAGATTAACACTGGGGTGATAAATGATCAGATGGTCATGTACAGGTAGAGATATTGACCCCCAAACCATTCTCTCCACTCCCCTCTTTGATGACCACTCCCTTAATGTCAATATGATCCATTGCTGTGTGCAAAAGAGCAGAAAAGTAAATTAAATAAATAAATAAAAAACAGTATAAAAACAGTATGGGAATGAGGTAGGTGAAAATGGGTGGGCTATTTACCAATAGACTATGTACAGCTGCAGCGATCGGTTAGCTGCTCGGATGTAAATGTAATGTAAATGTTGAGCACCATTTTTGATTGATGCCCATGGCTCCAGTTCAAGATGTTTTTGACAATATATTGTCGTTCGTGTGTGTATATATATATATATATATATATATATATTTACAACTTTTCTGTACACATACATTTTATTTTTATTTTCCATCAACTCATCTTTAGCTGCCTCACCAATCTTTGATATGTATAAATGTATTATTTACCTCAAATCTGCAATCCTCCAAGAAGCTAGCCAGAAATAGCCAGGAGTTAGTTAGCTCCTACTGGCAACTCGTTAGTATTCAGCTAACCACGGTTTGTGGTCATCAGCTATCCATTTAACTCGAAAATCTATCGCCAGTTTTTGTTTTCACTGCGCAACGGAACGGAACATACCGACCGATTTTCTCTCCATGTCCCTGGATTTCAAAAATCTCTGGACATTCAAACTACAACGGATCTTAAGGGGCGGTCCCGAGCAAACATCAATCTACCCAAAGATAGCCTAGCCAGTTCAATCACTATCCTGAGTCTGTCAATCACTCCCTGCACTTTTAAAAATCCGGACGCTTTTACTCTAAAAACAAGTCTCTCACCGGGCCTTCACAACTGGACCCTCTGCCCCCAGCTGTATCTACACCAAGGAGATCTGATTGCTCCTCCATCTATCTTCAGACGCCTGAATGCCCATCTGCAACTGGAACATGTTAGCTGTCTTACCGGCTGCCATCCAGAATAGACAATCGGACAATTTATTTATTTTTATTATTATTATGTTTCCTGGGCCTCTATAACTATATCTATCTATTGTTTTTATTTTTTTGTTGTGTGATTTGGACATCCCCTCATAGATATCATCCTAACTCACTAATCTAACTACACCTCTGCTGAACGCAAGATCTCAACAGACCTCCATCCTCATGCCTGCATCCGATGTCCAGCTGTCAAATCAATGCCTGGATATTTTTAAAAATGCCTTCCTAACAATCTTAAATAAACATGCCCCATTCAAGAAAATTAGAACCAGGAACAGATATAGCCCTTGGTTCTAGACGACCCCAGACCTGACTGCCCTTAACCAACACAAAAACATCCTATGGGTTCTGCATTATTTCGAAATTTTAATTCCAAACTACAAACAGCGTGATATGCAGCTGTTCAGGAAGCATGCAATGAAACAATGATGTTATACACAGGCAGTTAGAAAAGCCAAGGCTAGACTTTTTCAAGCAGAAATTTCCTCCTATGTTCCTGCAACACTAACTCAAAACAAGTTCTGAGACACTGTAAAGTCCATGGAGAATAAGAACACTTAGAAGACTCCTCCCATCAGACAAGCCCACTGCACTGAAGATAGGAAACACTGTCACCACTGAGTAAATCCACTAAAAACAATAATTGAGAATTTCAGCTGTGCCTCTGTTCACCCATGTGAAGCATTTTTCTACAGAGCTGGCCATGCTTTCCACCTGGCAACAACTCAACACAAATTATCTACCCCGGTCAACAGCACTGCACCCCTGCTTTTTCAACCAACTCGCCCAAGCCTTCCCCATTTCTCCTTCTCCCAAATCCATTCAGCTGAAGTTCTGAAAGAGCTGAAAAATCTGGACCCCTACAAATCAGCCGGGGGCTAGACAATCTGGACCCTTTCTTTCTAAAATTATCTGCAGAAATTGTTGCCACCCCTATTACTAGCCTGTTCAACCTCTCTTTCGTGTCATCTGAGATTCCCAAAGAAGCTGCGGTCATCCCCCTCTTCAAAGGGGGACACTCTTGACCCAAACTGTTACAGACCTATATCTATCCTACCATGCCTTTCTAAGGGCCAAGTCAACAAACAGATTGCAGACCATTTCGAATCTCACCATACCTTCTCTGCTATGCAATCTGGTTTCAGAGCTGGTCATGGGTGCACCTCAGCCACGCTCAAGGTCCTGATATCTTAACCGCCATCGATAAGAAACATTACTGTGCAGCCGTATTCATTGATCTGGCCAAGGCTTTCGACTCTGTCAACCACACATCCTCATCGGCAGACTAGACAGCCTTGGTTTCTCAAATGATTGCCTCGCCTGGTTCACCAACTACTTCTCTGATAGGGTTCAGTGTGTCAAATCGGAGGGTCTGCTGTCCGGACCTCTGGCAGTCTCTATGGGGGTGCCACAGGGTTCAATTCTTGGACCGACTCTCTTCTCTGTTCACTCTCTTGACCGACTTCTCTTCTGTATACATCAATGAACAGACGACACCATTCTGTATACTTCCGGCCCTTCTTTGGACACTGTGTTAACAACCCTCCAGGCAAGCTTCAATGCCATACAACTCTCCTTCCGTGGCCTCCAATTGCTCTTAAATACAAGTAAAACTAAATGTATGCTCTTCAACCGATCGCTACCTGCACCTACCCGCCTGTCCAACATCACTACTCTGGACGGCTCTGACTTAGAATACGTGGACAACTACAAATACTTAGGTGTCTGGTTAGACTCTAAACTCTCCTTCCAGACCCATATCAAACATCTCCAATCCAAAGTTAAATCTAGAATTGGCTTCCTATTTCGCAACAAAGCATCCTTCACTCATGCTGCCAAACATACCCTTGTAAAATTGACCATCCTACCAATCCTCGACTTTGGCGATGTCATTTACAAAATAGCCTCCAATACCCTACTCAACAAATTGGATGCAGTCTATCACAGTGCAATCCGTTTTCTAACACTACCCACCATTGCGACCTGTACGCTCTCGTTGGCTGGCCCTCGCTTCATACTCAGTCGCCAAACCCACTGGCTCCATGTCATCTACAAGACCCTGCTAGGTAAAGTCCCCCTTATCTCAGCTCGCTGGTCACCATAGCATCTCCCACCTGTAGCACACGCTCCAGCAGGTATATCTCTCTAGTCACCCCCAAAACCAATTCTTTCTTTGGCCGCCTCTCCTTCCAGTTCTCTGCTGCCAATGACTGGAACGAACTACAAAAATCTCTTAAATTGAAAACACTTATCTCCCTCACTAGCTTTAAGCACCAACTGTCAGAGCATCTTACAGATTACTGCACCTGTACATAGCCCACCTATAATTTAGCCCAAACAACTACCTCTTTCCCAACTGTATTTAATTTATTTATTTATTTTGCTCCTTTGCACCCCATTATTTTTATTTCTACTTTGCACATTTTTCCATTGCAAAACTACCATTCCAGTGTTTTACTTGCTATATTGTATTTAACCATGGCCTTTTTTTGCCTTTACCTCCCTTCTCACCTAATTTGCTCACATTGTATATAGACTTGTTTTTTTTTTACTGTATTATTGACTGTATGTTTGTTTTACTCCATGTGTAACTCTGTGTCGTTGTATGTGTCGAACTGCTTTGCTTTATCTTGGCCAGGTCGCAATTGTAAATGAGAACTTGTTCTCAACTTGCTTACCTGGTTAAATAAAGGTTAAATAAAATAAAATAAATACATTTTGGGTTACTACGTGACTCCATATGTTTTGATGTCTTCACTATTATTCGACAATGTAAAAAATAAGGTGTTCGGCTTGTCCAAACGTGTGTATATATTTTTCTTACATAGGCACATAACTACCTTAGTTTTTCTAAACCCGTACTGCTTTCCTTCAGTGGAATCCTGTGACACTTATGGGTGCCATAGAGGAAAACCAGGTTTGAGTCTCTTCTTTCCATAGTGGTCATAATAGTTTGTAGGCCAAACCGGTCAGACGCTACAGATGTTCACGAAGACTGATTTTCGGGATGTCTCGTGGTCTGACTAACACCGCTCTAGCTCTGCCACCTTTCACTGCAGATGCAGGAGTGCGACATGAATTGACTTGTCCAATGCAACAACAAAAAAATATCTTTATCTGAAACTGACTTTTTTTTTTTTTGAGTTTACACTCAGTATGCAGGTCTAGTTTTAAATGGAGCAGATGTGGTTATTTTGTATATACTGAACAAAAAATGTTGGTTTCATGAGCTGAAATAAAATATCCCAAATGTTCCAAATGAGAAATAAGCTTTTTGTGCATGTTGTGCACACATTTGTTTACATCTGTTGGTGAGTTTTTCCTTTGCCAAGATATGCCACACCTGTCAGCTGGATGGATGATCAAGAAGCTGTTTAAACAGGATGCTCATTACACAGGTGCACCTTGTGCTGGGTACAAAAGGCCACTCTAAAATGTGCAGTTTTGTCACATTGAGATGTCATGGAAGTTTCAAGTTGAGTGTGATTAGCATTCTGACTGCAGGATTGTCCACCAGAGAATTGAATGTTTCTTCGTCTCACAGATTTTGGCAGTAAATCAAACCGTTCTCTCACCCTCAGACCACATGTATGGTGTTGCATGGGTGTGCGGTTTACTGATATCAACGTTGTGAACAGTGCCCCATGGTGGGGTTATGGTATGGGCAATCATAAGCTATGGACAACAAACACAATTGCATCTTATTGATGGCAACTTGAAATCACAGATACCGTGAAGAGATTCTGAGTAGCGTTGTGGTGGATGAATGGCACGACAATCACCATGTTTCAGCATGATAAATCTCTGCCCCATGTCACTAGGGTCTGTACACAATTCCTGGAAGCTGAACATTTCCCAGTTCCATGGCCTGCATACTTACCAGACATGTCACCGGTTGAGCATGTTTGGGATGCTCTGGATCAATGTGTATGATATCCAGCAACTTCACACAGCCATTGAAGTGGAATGGGACAACCACAGGCCACAATCAGCAGCCTGATCAACTCTATGCGAAGGAGATGTTGCATGAGGCAAATGGTGGTAACACCAGCTACTGACTGGCTTTCTGATCCACGTCCCATTTTTTTTTTTTTTTTTTTTTTTTTTTTTTAAGGCATCTGTGACCAACAATACATATCTGTATTCCCAGTAATGTGAAATCCATAGTACTGTAACTCAGTAAAATCTTAAGTCATTCATTGTATGTCGCACTTTATATTTTTGTTCAGTATGTTATTCTGTCTTCTAGCAAAGTAACAGCTAGTGAGTTTCTAGCAAAGAGTGTTTTAAGTGTTTAAAAAAATATGTTTTCGTCCTTCCCCAGAGATGAACCACAAGATGCTAGACTTTGAGCAGTTCCTGCCCATGCTCCAGGCCATCGCTAAGAACAAGGACCAGGGCTCCTTTGAGGATTTTGTGGAGGGTCTGCGCGTCTTCGACAAGGAGGGAAATGGCACAGTGATGGGCGCTGAGCTGCGCCATGTCCTCACAACACTTGGTAATGCCTCACAACCCCTGATGAATATGTTTACATCTCTCCTCATGAAGAGTTCATTTTCATCCAACTGCAGTCACTGTTATTTCTTGTATTAGTCCATGGTTAATATTACAGTATATTAGCCAACAATTTCTTTCTTGTGCTTGAGAGCTCTACTTCAGCTTAACATTCCAGACAAACAGTACTGAAACCTGCCTTGTGACAATGTCGGCGACATAAATCATTGACATTCTGCTCTTGACGGTTTTACCTGAATTTTAATTTGGACCAAGAGAAAAGCTTGAACTGCATGGTCCTGATAGTTTACCTCTTTTCCTTGTCAACCTCACCTGACTGGGGAACCAAAGGTCCTTATTGTCACTAAACTGATTACGTTCCTGATATCACCTCTTAAACTAGTGATTCAATGCCCTACCTTATCCATATTAATCTTCATCATTTGCATCCGGAACATCTGTCTTGTAAGAGGATTGAGCAACACATAAGACATGGTTTTGATGGTCTCACTTAACTGTATCAGTATGCCTCTGGGAATGTCTGCTTGGTAGTGGGGTTTAGCTCACCGGTGTTAGGTATAGGAAAGATGGGATTCTCTTCCTATCGTGTCTTGTCTACTTGTCTATCTGAGAATGTAAGTGTTTCATTTTTTTGTTGCAGGTGAGAAAATGACAGAAGAGGAGGTGGAGACTCTCTTAGCGGGACACGAAGACGCCAACGGCTGCATCAATTACGAAGGTAAAGCAGCGTGGTGAACTGGATGTATGTGGGTGTAAAGGGAGAACATTGGACTTGTACAGTAGAATATATCACAATGCTTTAGGATTGACCATTTCAGTGTTGGAATAATGGAAGAATCATGTGGATAAGATGTGAATTGTAACAAAATAAAATGGCAATTGTCTTGAATGGTATGTACTCATGTATCATATAAACACAAACTCCTGTGATTTTGTGGTTATTAATAAGGATTGTGTCTGACTGGGTGGAGGTTGTGCGCATTTGATTTCAGATGTGTGGGGTCCCCCCCTTCACTGACCTCCCTGTTCCTCTCCCACATTCTTTGTCCGCCACATCATGTCTGGCTGAGCAGCGGGTACGAGCAGACCCCCAAAAGCCCCCCCCCCCCTCGGTCAGCACCTACCCCAGCAGTGGGCTCTCACCTGCACTGGGAGATGTGTGTAGCGGTGAGGGGGGGCCCTCTCTTTAACCATCACTGCACAGAATGCTCCTACTCCTACTTTAAGCAAGTAGTTAACACGCAGGTTACTCTTGTTTCTGGTTTGAGTGTGTGGTTCTTGCTCAAACACACTAATTCAAAAGATGGCGTCCTATTGAAGAGATACGTAGTAAAGGCTATGATACTTATGGCGTATGTAGAGTAGGACATCTCTCTGTGCCGTGATGGTGTTGTCAGAGGCTCCTGGATTCCTGTGGTGGAGTCTGGTTTGAATTTATGGTTTGATCTGTTCTTTTATTTAACTTTCTCTCCTACAGAGCACTTCTCCCTCTCCTGCCCTTCCCTCTCATCTGGCTGTAGTTTGCATGTAGCCTCTCTGCATGTGGCTCCTGAGTGACCCCCATGGACACTGACTCTCCAACCTGATGAGGGCAGGACACTGATGGGGGGGTCTGTTAGACTAGAGGTGTGACTCCTCAACTCTGAATGCATAAGGGTGTGTTTGGGGGTGTAAACACATGAAGTGCTGTAAAATAAAGCTTTAAGGGTTCAACTATTGTCTTTACTATAGTCACTTCATACTAATAGAGAATTGCATTTCCTTGGCTGGTGACATCTCTTCCCTCCATCCCCTCTCCCCATGGAAGCTGGTACTGTAGGTGTGCTAGTTCTTCCCCCCCCTTTCTGACAGATCCCTCGCTCCTCCTTTTTCCTCTGTTAGAACAGCCCAAATAAAGAGGGGGTGGTTGCTAATCTTAACACATTCCAGGTTCTGAGGCCTGGCTGAGCAAACCCTTGGCTGTTCTGGCTCGCTAGGAGATGGATCTTCTGAGTTGCTCTATGGTTTCCCCCTCTAATCCCTTGCTCCTGCCTCTAATGTTCTCCTCTTTAATGCAGATTCTCTTCTGACTGACATGTGGATCAGGCTGCAGCTCCAGCAGAAAGCTGTCTCATGTTGGGGATAAACACCTAGAGAACCATGTGGGAGCAAGTCACTAAGTGAACTCTCTGATGAATTGAATTTGTCTCAATGTGATGTCTGGGCTGTGACATCTGAGTGTTTGTCAATGTCTATTTTTGATGGAATACACCCCCCATAATTTATTCTAGGCTATACAAGCCAATCCATCTCGAACCAAGAGTCACAGTAATGAGTCAGTATAAATTCCTATAGACAAGACGG
Source organism: Oncorhynchus nerka (assembly GCF_034236695.1). Taxonomy (NCBI): domain Eukaryota; kingdom Metazoa; phylum Chordata; class Actinopteri; order Salmoniformes; family Salmonidae; genus Oncorhynchus; species Oncorhynchus nerka. The sequence goes on along the minus strand of NC_088397.1, from coordinate 64,888,526 downwards.
CCCTCTAAATCTATAGTTGATAGGGAGAGCACTGCTGGCTGGAGGTGGAGTTTGCTCTAGGCTTTTCTTCTCACACCGATGACTAATGCTGCTGATTTTTTTTTTTTTTTTTTTTTTTCTCCCTCAGAACTTGTCCGGATGGTGATGAGTGGTTGAAGATTTCAAGAACACAACTGGTTAATTTTATTCCCAAATGTTTTTTCTATTATATGTCATGTCTGTCTCACCCCCATCCAAATCTTGTTTGCCCTCCATTTTGTGATATTTTCTTTCGGAAGTGCCTTTTCTGTGTCTTGAGTTGAAGAGCCCCTTTTTTTAATTTCACTTCAAAATATCATCAAGCCACAGAGGTGCATGCGATCACGCCTGGCTCGTTGACAGAATCGGCAATAACATTCCCTTCGTTATTCCATACGTTCCCATCTCCCCACCCTGTCACTCAACCCCTGTGTCAGCCCTGTCGCCCAATAGCTGTGTTTTTATACAGAGGAGATGCATGTTCATTGGCTGAGACCAGCTGTAATGTGGATTTTACCGGGCCAATTATGGAATGGTAGATTTACTGTCTCATGTATATGTTGTATCAAATTATATTTAATAAAAATCCCCAGTTTCTGAAAACAAATGGTGTTAATCTTTTTAACACAATGGTGGTGTTATGAAGAACCATCCTTCATTTAGTTTTAACAGATGTCTGGAATTTCATTACAGTAATATAAAAATGGATACTTCACTTACTAGACCATTTTAAGCCATTCTGGTTATGTCTGGGATGGTCCAGATACCTAGACATTCTGGCTACATGTCCAGGACCATTCTGGCTATTAGAATGCATGTGTTTTGAGGTGACACCATGGAACCTAGGAAGTGGTATATCCATTTGATAACTTCAGGGAACAAACCTCTATGCTGGCGTTCTCTCAAATGTAAAGGTAATTTGAATATTATTCAACAGGGCTGTAATGTAAGGCCTACTCAGCATTGTCATAGTTTCTTTTTTGCAGTAGTGCTATGGTAAGATGGGTATGTTTTATTGCAGTGGCCCTCTATGGTATTTGCAGTACTTACACTAGCCCTTTTTATGGTAATGCAGGTATGAGTCTACTAGCTGCCCTGAGGCAGTAGGCCTTGTATGGTAAGGTGATTGCTTGGTCTCTAGTCTGCAGGGTGTCTGTTAGTACTAGGTGATGGTTCAGTGGAAAATAAACCGTAATGTTCAAGACGCACTTGTCCCATGCATAGGGGGACCCTGTATGGAAGATGCCACTCAGCCTGCCCCCTTGCGGTGCCTGCAGTGCAGATGGAGCGTTGGATTATTTCCGTAGGCCTAATGTAACAACAACCAGTGAAAGATGTCTTCCTTCACGTAAGGAATGAGTGTTTAGAGCATAGTCATACTGCCAAAAATTCTTAGTGAACTACACTGAAGACAATTGTCATAGCTTGAAGTTTGCCATGGTACAGTCAAGATGGCAACAATGACCAAACTGTACACATGTCACATTTATTACATGGTTTTTAAAAACTTTTTGTAAGTAAAACCATTTTTTTTTTATATGAACTGCAGAGCAACTGACACTAATTCGGTAACGGTTTAACTGAGGAAAGGTTCATTTCTACTGTGTAATCAATGCAATCATGAAAAACAAACTGGACAGACATGTATTTCATATCACGAAATCCACACAATGGAGACCAAAGCAGTCCATCCATGGTCACGACTAGTGAAGTTTCTAACACTGGCTATCTGGACAAGTTTCATCAGAGTATATATGACACTGTCAGAATGTGTGTGATGTGCTGGTGCGTGTTCTCATACAGACATACCAAACTATGAGCATCACAATCCCTCAGCCCTTATCAAACACTGGGGGGAGGGGCGATGGAACTGATGGAACTCTTAGGGGATAGAGATCTTCATGGCATGCATTCACACCCATGCTCACAGTCACACTGACTGACAGGTCATTGTGACCTATTAGGACCACGCACATGACAGTGAGAGAGGTTACAAAAATACAGCAATTAGATGCAAACAGTAATATCAAAGAAACAAGATGGAAAACCTGACAGTCAAAAAATATAAAAATAGATAGGATACATAAAGATATTGTTACAAATATTAATGGACAGAATTCTCTATAAACTGATGTGACTTTTGAGATCCCTTGACTTGCACAGTTCTTTTGTAACATTAAAGCCACTTCCATTACATAGTAATCACTTCAGGTGAGTTGGACCTGTCATTGGAAAAACACAAACTATAAAAATCTGGATTTCCCGAACATCCAAAACTCCGGCTACACCCCACTGACTTATATGGAGAAAATGGCAAACATGATTAAAAAGGATGTTGGTTTATCAATGAAGGAAGAGTTGTGACGGTGATGTCTTATGTCTGAAGTTGCTAATAGGGTTCTTCTGGAGCCTACATCCAGTCATTACTTTAGAGTATAATCTTTACAATGGTATGATTGACTGATACTGACGAGCCATACTGGACATACTGACAGAATCCAAATCATATCTGTGTAGTTAGTTACTGCTTGTCTTATGATTACGATCTGCTCTATGAAAGCCCAACTGTTTCAGAAGTGTTTCAGATATGAATGTTCAAAAACAAAATAGAGTTGAAGGGCCAATGAAGATGTTTTTATCTCAATATCAAATCATTTCTGGATAACAATTAAGTACCTGATTATTTTAGAAAACAAACAAAACTAGCTTCTTAGCTAAAAGCAATTTCTCAAGCAAGAATTTTGCTAGGACTGTCGAAGTGGTCTGAGTGAGGGGACTAATTAAAGGAGCCAAATGGGAGGGACATGTAACCTGAAAACTAGCTATTGTTGGCAGAGAGGAGGGCAAACTCTCTTTGTTGTTGGCCTATTAACTTAAACCGCCTGGTGATGTTGCCATGTAGTCCAAAACCCCACCCTTGCAAAACAAGATTACATTTTCAAACAGCTCTTACACTAAAGGGCATTATCATAATTTTCACAATTTTACAGCATTATTCCAACATCAGTGTGGAAACATAAAACACAGGGAAAATACAGTTTTTGACTGCACTGTCCCTTTAAAATGAGGACTTTTAGAACATTGTGACCTGGTCCTTGTGGGTCTTCGGGGGCACTGTAACTCTGGGAGTATGTTGCCTTTCATCAATACTTTAAGTGGTTTCTAATGCTCAGTCATATAGGGATTTTGTCCCTTCAAATTGCAGTGAATCATTTGTCAGCATTGTAAACAGAAAATCCAGTTAACAGTACATAGTCTTACTAACTGAAATGGCAGTAGGGCCAGATGAGACCGTTTTCAAGTGGAATACATATTATTACAAAGAGTAATACCATTCGTTTTCATTGCCCTCACACATACTTTTTAGTTTAGGATACATCTAACCAACAGGCCAACCCCGAAGCTCTATAACGCCACATTCACTAACATAGGACAACAAAGCTTGATGATCTCATATTTCGAAACTATGACATCCTAGTAAAAGTTAAAAACAAGAAAACAGTTATGTGCTTCAGGTCCATTTAGGCCTAGATTCAATCAGATCAAGCGTTAAGCGGCGATAGCCGACACCCACATAGCTGATGTTTTGGCGGTGTTGGAGGTGGAACTGTCAAATCGGTGAGCAGCTACTCTTGATCGTTGTCAGGTAGTCATACCCGTCTCACATTACAAGTTCAGAACGAGAAAATGTAGGCTATATAGAAATAATGACGCTCAAATTGAAAATCATTCAACTAAATAATGAGGATTTCTATCAGCCTAATCGAGTTGTAGATTACATCACACATTCCAGAATTCAAACTTGTAAACAACGCTGCATGGTATTCTTGTAGGGCTCTATTCAATCTGTAAAGCTGAAGTGTTACAGATTCCAGGATAGAAATGTAATGGTATTTTCCGATTGAGCCGACATATGCAGTGTTTACCGTGAACACAGTCTCTGCTAATGCGGGAACACTGCCTTTAAATTTCAATCATGGTGTAAACCTGGACTTCCGCGGTGCGGATTGAATAAAGCCCTTAATGCTACTTCATGCAGCCAATGGCAATGTACGCTTTAGGTATAATGCCAGGAGCCACTTGTGTTATTTGACAGCTCTAACGCAGTTCCACCTCTGACACAGCCACAACAACAGCTTTTGCGGATGTTGTCTAAAGCGGATCTGATTGAATAGAGCCCTTAGTTGATAATGATTTGTCTTCAGATATGGCCGCCGGAGAAACATATTTTCAAAGTGCAAATCTTTTTTCTTAAAAAAAAAAAAAAATCTTCTTTCAATTCTAAGTACCTACTAGGGTACCTTGGGAGAATAGGTAGGTAGGTATGTCTGTGAACATGGCTGGGAACATCTGACCCTCAGTACTCTATAGAAGAAAACAAAAGCACCACTATTCAGAGGACTGCTAAGACAAGAGTCCTTTAGTTCTCTTCATATCCTCAGGTCAGGTGGCGTATTTACATGACAATACTCTCTTGGTTTAACCTTGGGTCCGATGTGAAGGGTGAAAGTAATTAAGCAACTTATGTCTGTAAAAAGAAGACTGTTCGTTTGAAAACTCTTCATTTGCATTTTCTTTTTAGTTGGGAGTAATTTTAAGGGGGTTGTTTCCACCTAATATTCATTCCGGTAGGGAATGTTTTTGTTTTGTTTTTCTTTCGCATGTCAATCGTCCAGTCCAAATGTTAAAAATGATCAAAGTTTGTTGTATCTCCTTCAGTTTGACTTCTTCATTTTCAGATGATACAGGCAGAATTCATAGGTACAAAGTGGTCAATGTCATTCAGTTTACCAAGACCTTTTTCCTGTCTCTCTCTCTTCTTCCCTCTCTCTTTCCCTCCTCTCTCTCCCTCCTCTCTCTCCCTACCTCTCTCTCTTCTTCCCTCCTCTCTCTCCCTACCTCTCTCTCCCTACCTCTCTCTCTTCTTCCGTCCTCTCTCTCCCTCCTCTCTCTCCCTACCTCTCTCTCTTTCTTTCTCTCTTTTCACTGTGGAGTGGGAGCAGCAGTTGAGGAGTGGAGTGTATCCCCAGGGGCGCTGGACTCTGGGTTCAAAAAGAGGAGAAGAATTTGAGATGTGTAACACAAACATAGTGCAAAAACATTCAACAGTACAGTTCAAGTTAATTCCAATGGGTCACATGATCACCTTCATACAGTATTAGGTAATTACTGAAAATTCACAGTTGGTCAATACAAAATGTGACTCACCGTGGAGTGTTGGGGTGGTGTTGGTGCTGGAGTGGCCTGGCGGGCGGGGAGGTGAGGAGTGAGGACCACTGGGGGTCGGCTGGGGCTCAGTGGGCTGGGCCTGGGCAGAGGAAGGGCCAGTCATGGGGACGGAGGAGGCAGAGGGTGCTGGGCTGGGAGCTGGTTGTGGTGCAGGGATACTGGGGGCCGGCTGGGACTGGGTGGCTGAGGGGCCCTGTGGTGGGGGCCCGTGGGAGCCGGGGCGGGGTGTGGGCCTCCAGTCTGGCTATGCTGCTGGTGCTGGATCTGTTGGAAGTGCTGCTGACGCGCCCTCATCTCTGCATACTTCAACTGCTCCATGTGGAACGACTGACGGTCTGCCAGCAGCTGCTGCCTCTGGTACTCCAACTACACACACACACACACACACACACACACACACACACACACACACACACACACACACACACACACACACACACACACACACACACACACACACACACACACACACACACACACACACACACACACACACACACACACACACACACACACACACACACACACACACACACACACACACACACGTAAATGCGTAGTCCAACCAACAAAGCAAAACCAACTAGTCCACTTAAACTAGATCCCCCATAATGCTTCGCTACTGCCTGACTCACAGCCTCCCTCTCTCGGTCCATGATAGTCTCCAGCTCTTCAAAGTGTCTCAGTTTGATCTCCAGCTTCTTCATCTGAGTCTCCACCAGCAGAGCCACCAGAGACTTGATCTTTCTCTCCTCCACCGCAGCCAGGTGCTATGGAGAGAGAAAGACAGAGAGGGAGGGGGGGGGGTGGAGAGGAAGAGAGAGAGAAGAAGCATAGGGGAGAGAAAGGGTAGAGAAAATAATCTTTAGTATGTGAAAATAGCACAGACATATACTGAACTGAACATACTGTTTTTTTGTATTTTCTTGCACAGTGAAAAAAATATACTAAACATAAAAACATTATTTACATAAGTATTCAGACCCTTTGATATGAAACTCGAAATTGAGCTCAGGTGCATCCTGTTTCCATTGATCATCCTTGATGTTTTGACAACTTGATTAGAGTCCACCTGTGGAATATTCAATTGATTGGACATGATTTGGAAAGGCACATACCTGTCTATATAAGGTCCCACAGTTGACAGTGCATGTCAGAGCAAAAACCAAGCCATGAGGTCGAAGGAATTGTCCGTAGAGCTCCGCGACAGGATTGTGTCGTGGCACAGATCTGGGGAAGGGTACCAAAACATTTCTGCAGCATTGAAGGTCCCCAAGAACACAGTGGCCTCCATCATTCTTAAATGGAAGAATTTTGGAAGCACCAAGACTCTTCCTAGAGCTGGCTGCCCGGCCAAACTGAGCAGTCGGGGGAAAAGGGTGACCAAGAACCCAATGTTCACTCTGACAGAGCTCCAGAGTTCCTCTGTGGAGATGGGAGAAACTTACAGAAGGCTAACCATCTGCAGCACTCCACCAATCAGGCCTATATTGTAGAGTGGCCAGACGGAAGCCACTCCTCAGTAAAAGGCACATGAGAGCCCGCTTGGAGTTCGCCAAAAGGCACCTAAAGGACTGGGGTGAAGGTTCACCTTCCAACTGGACAACGACCATAAGCACACAGCCAAGACAAAGCAGGAGTGGCTTCGGGACAAGTCTTAATGTCCTTGAGTGGCCCAACCAGAGCCCGGACTTGAACCCAATGGAACATCTCTGGAGAGACTTGAAAATAGCTGTGCAGCAACGCTCCCATCCAACCTGACAGAGCTTGAGAGGATCTGAAGAGAAATGTAACCTTTATTTAACTAGGCAAGTCAGTTAAAAACAAATTCTTATTTACAATGACGGCCTACCCCGGCCAACGCTGGGCCAATTGTGCCGCCCTATGGGACACCCAATCACCGTCGGATGTGACACAGCCTGGATCCTAACCATAAAGGTGTGCCAAGCTTGTAGCGTCATACCTAAGAAGCCTCAAGGCTGTAATCACTGCCAAAGGTGTTTCAACAAAGTATTGAGTAAAGGGTCTGAATACTTATGTAAATATGATATTACATTTCCTTAAAAAACAGTTTTTTCTTTGTCAATATGGGGTACTGTGTGTATATTGATGAAAAATACAACAATTTAATACATTTTAGAATAAGGCTGTAACGTAACAAAATGTGGAAAAAATCAAGGTGACTGAATACTTTCCGACTGTATAACAATACTGGAAGACAAAAAATACCACCTCATTTCTTATGAGATTTTAGGATGATTGTACGAACGGTCACATTTTTCTCTCATGTGGCCTCAACAGCGTGTTAGGCAAAATATGTGCTTTGATTGAAACTAAACACAGGTAAGCTATACAGTTTAACACTATCTGCAAAAGAATTTGCTTCACTGTATATAATTCAGAACAGGCTTACTTGTAGGCTACTTGGAAACAACACTGTATAACTCAATAAGATCTAAATGCATATCCCATGAAACTGATTGAGATCAAATGATTGGTATGCAGACGCTGCATGGACGTTTCAGAATCAGAACGTGATTCAGATCTTCAGCTGTGGGGAAAAGGGATCCAGGTGGGCGGGACGGGGTGGTTACCTCCGGATCCGCAGTCTCTGCCTATTTTTGAATCCCTGGGGATTGGCTAGGAGAGCTGATTTTGAATCAGGTGCCTCCTAATGTAATTGTATGAACTATGGCAAAACTGATCGTAGATCAGCACTCCTACTCTGAGAAGCTTGATACATACAGCATCTGATCCTAGATCTGTGGTTAGGGGCATCATGCTAAACAAGGGTCAGAGGTCAGACCTTGGCTTTGACGGCAGCAGCAGCCAGAGCAGAGGCAGCAGCGGTAGCCAGGTTCCCCTCTCCCACATCCCGTTCCACCTTCGCCTTCCTTTCGCCCTCGCTCTCTCCTTCTCTCTGGCCCTCCTCCAAGGCCTCCTTCCCTTCCTTCTCCTTCTCTCTCTCACCTAATGCAGAGTGGGAAACATATAAATCACACTTAATTTAGTATCTAAGAAAGAGAGACAGAATCCACTATTTTACAGAGATTACAGAGACATTCAAATTCAGTCACAGACATAAACATTACCCATCTCTGTCTCTGTCTTCTCAGACTCTCGGTCTCTCTCTCCTTCTCCCTCTCTCCCTCTCTCCTCCTCCTTCTTCCCGTTTTCTCCTTGCTTCTCATCCTCTTCCATGGCTCCATCTTTATTCTCCTGTTATCACCATGGGGATAAGGACAACAAGGTCAGCTCTTTACTGATACTTGATTTTTTTTACCCCTTTTTCGTGGTATCCAATTGGTAGTTACAGTCTTGTCTCATTGCTGCAAGTCCCGTACGGATTCGGGAGAGGCGAAGTTTGAGAGTCGTGCGTCCTCCGAAACACAACCCAGCCAAGCCGCACTGCTTCTTGACACAATGCCCGCTTAACCCGGAAGCCAGCCACACCAATGTGTCAGAGGAGTGTCAGAGGAAACACTGTGCATCTGGCGACCGTGTCAGCGTGCATTGCATCCGGCCCGCCACAGGAGTCGCTAGTGCGTGATGGGACAAGAATATCCCTGCCGGCCAAACCCTCCCCTAACCCGGAAGGCCGTGCCACTCGGGAGGCCGTCCTTACTGATACTTGAGTATCGATCATCACAACATAGACAATTCAGAACTGGTTTGCCAGAAGACTCGACCACGCAAACACAGGTACAGTAGAAGTCCAAACAGACACCATACCTTGGTCTCCCTCTTCTCCTCACTGGATTGGCTGTCACTCTTACTCTCCTCACTGCTCTCTTCTGGAGGCAGAGAAAAGACAGATGAGTTGTCAGCCAGCCTTACGTCTACCCCACCTGCAACTCGTTTTTCAATTCAGATTGATAAACTATTGACATACATACTTATGTGGAAACATGACCAAAGACGACTATAGTTTTAGATAATAGTAGATGGAAGCTGTACCAGGTTTGTCTCCTTCCTCCAGGCTGGTGCCTGCAATGCCGCTGCCCTCCAGGCCGTAGAGGGGGTCCTGTCTGCCACTGGCCCGCGCCGCCTCCTCCACCCTCCTCACATGGGCCTCCACCAGTGCTGCTGGGACCTCCTCCTTCATACGGGAAAACTCCTCTGAGAGAGAGAGAAGAGAGAAACAGCTGAACGCTACACCCAATACACAATCCATCTCTAAAATGTCTCTCTTGAGAGAAGTTTTTTTTTAAACTTCAAGACACCGCCTGGTAAATAATGGTTAACTAAACAGTTATCTGACACAAATCAGGCCAGTCTTTACTGTGTGATCTGACCGACGGTTAGTTAGTGAGTTGACCCCTCACCCAGGGCAGACTTGGCGGCTGCGGAGGCCACGCGGGGGTCCACCACGGAGGCCAGGAAGGCCACGGTGCTCATGACGGGGTTGCCTGCCTGGCTGAAGGGGACGGGCTGGTAGGCCAGGGGGCCCAGGGACGAGGACATGTCCTCCAGGTATGGGTCCTCAATGGGCAGACGCAGGAAGTGCAGGATACACTCGTCCTGGGTACGTGAGCCCACGTGCTCTGACACCTTGTTCCAGTCATCCTTGTACATCTCCAGACCCTGAAAGGGGAGGGATGATATGATTGATATTAATAATTATAATGTTATATTAAGCCTTAGATTTTGTTTTCAGATAAGTGCTTTGTGTGTTTTTGTTCCTCTCAACATGTTTTCAATTTGAAGTTTATTTGGATTTAAAGGGCCTTTTGTTGAACCATTCTGTTGAATGGTAATAAAGTGGAGGAGACAGCTGTTAGTTACCTCTAGCAGCAGTAGTGTCTCCTGTTCGGTCCAGTCTCGCATGGCATTGGCAGCAGTCTTACTCTGTAGACAGGAAGAAGTAATATCACTGAAACACCTCACTACTCTTTAATAGTTAGCTATACAGTGCATTATGATCCTCATCAGTCCTGCAGTGTTGTGAGCCATACCTTAGGAGGCCCAGTCTTCTTGCTGTACATGTCTGTCCTCAGGCCAAAGTTCTGCAGGTCGACTGGCTGCTTTTCCTTCACCTTATCTGGGAATGACAGAATCTGCTGGGCTGCCGGAGTCTAGAGGGGACAGAGAGAGAAGGTAAGTGGAGTGAAGCTACAGTCAAATAGAGACATCTAGAACCAAAATATAGATGCAATTTGTGTTTGTGCGTGCACATGTGTTTATTTGTGTGTGTGTGTGTGTGTGTGTGTGTGTGTGTGTGTGTGTGTGTGTGTGTGTGTGTGTGTGTGTGTGTGTGTACCTGAGATGCCTTGGGCTGCAGGGGCACCAGGCTGGAAGGGGTGTCAGCCAGGACGTGGAAGTGGGAGGTGGGCGGGGGGCCCATGGGGGTGGGCCGGCTCTCTGAGTCCACCTGGTAGTTGATCAGACCCCACTGCTCCAAGAATGCATGCACCCTGAGGAGAGGAGGAGGTAAATGTTACTGCAGGAAGTAGATGAAAAGAAAAGAATACACAACAATGACAGTGTGTACACAATGTACTACAGCAGGGGTGTCAAATCTGGTCTAAAGTTTTTTTTTTTTACTCAATAAACTTTAAAATGTCTAAAACCAAATGGAAACTGTGTGGAAATGATAATGGACCTACATTCATACAGTTTCTTGACCGTGTCCATCTCTCTAATCAACCAAATGAAAGCTAGACAGTCAGGCAGCATCGAAAATTCCATGATGACCAGAGGACTAATTTTTGCACATTTTGACGGCGAGGAAATATAATCCATTTTCAGTGCGGCCCTCCAGACCTCGTTGAAGACCGAATGTGGCCCCCGGGGCAAAATTCGTTTGACACCCTTGTTCTACAGTGTTAAACCAGCCTGATCTGAGCGCAGCGGTCTGGTTTCATGAAGCTAGTATTATACTCTTCTTATAAGAATTACAAAACGGAGTAAACTGTAATGTGACTGTTGTAAATGTCCGTGTGCAGCGAGTCCCCCTAACCTCATGATGGCACACACGTCTCCGGCCAGGTTCCTACGACAAGCGGTGGAGGTGAGGTACTCCTGCGGGTTCAGCCTGTACGTGTCAATCATGAAGTTCCTGTAGGCCAGGTAACTGTGGAGAGATAGAGGAGAGATAGAGATTATTGTCAGTGAATATACAGTTAAGTCACTCCTAACCTTAAAGCTGTGTGAAAGATGTTGTTTTATGCATAACACAGAGGAGTGCATAAGCTAGGCATGTGTAATAATAATATGTTAGCATGGGTTTACTCACATCTCAGGGGTTTTGGATTTGTTCTTGCCATTGAAAAACTCTGGGAGGGCTCTGCGCTCAATAGCATGGACACTGGGAAAGAGAGAACGAGGTTAACATACAGTAGACTAGCTATACCATTTAAGAGCATCTCTCTAGAACAGGGATGGGCAACTGGCAGCTCCCACCCTCGGATCAATCCCCCCCAGTTAGGGAATAGTAGAATACACAAGGTTCAATTTCATCAGCAGCTTTTTTCTTTTTATGTCAGTCACTGATAGTTAACCATGTCAGCTAACAGTTCTTGGATTGCTAAGTTAGTTTAGCGGACAGGTATCTAAACTTGTTATGGTCGAATTACCGCCCAGGGGACCCACATTGATTTAGTTAGTCTCACTCAGATATTATATTATAAACTGCAAACATTTCTCTCCACCCTATGGCAAAATGTGTAGAACTGTAGGAAATGTGCTTTAAAACAGCTCATTGTCCTCTCTACTCCATGGCACAATGAGTAGAATTGCATGAAGTTAGTTATAAAATTGTCAAATCTTCTCAACACCCCATGGCCAAATGTGTAGAATTGCACGAAACAAACTCTAAAGCGTAACACTATAAGGCTGATGATCCGGGGGTGGGGGGGATGTGTAGCCTACCTGTTATAGTCAAACCAGGCAGCGTAGCTGGGAATGATGATGTGGTGGGTCTGCTCAGTCACGTTGTCCTCATGGAGGTCCGACCCTTTCACTGGCTCTCCTTTCACACTCGGAGAGCCCTCCTCCTCCTCCTTTTCTGCAGTTTCCATGGATTCATCCTCTTGCTCATCTGTTCAAGAGATAAAAGAGGAGATAATGAACATAGGGGGACAGAAAGGATAGATTAAGCTAAAATATAGTGACCTCTCCCTGCAGACAGTGTATACACTGAGATGTAAAGTTATGATGTGATGTGTGGGTTGTGCATCAGGTTGGATACTGTGACAGCAAAACATTTAAATAATCTGTACATATGGACAAATATAGAAAGTATTGTATTGATGAAGTAGTTCAGGGAACTCACCCAGGTCTGTCATGGTACCTCCTTTCACTGGTGTCAACTCAGAGTCTTTCTTAGTGTTGGCTACAGAGAGACAGAGACAGAGAGGGGGGTTGCATTTCCTGTGACTTTAGTTCAACCCCTGACCTTCAGTCACAATGATGATACTGATGTTTCAACCAGCGTAAATATCAGGAGGATAAGCCAATGGGCTAAGTCAAAATCGTACATAATAAAGTGTATGTGTGAGTTAGAATGTTCACTAACAAAATGTCATATGTATTGTACATGTGTGTGTGTTGTGTACCTGTCTTAGGTAGGGTGACCTCCTCTACAGCAGGTACAGGTGATGGTTCATCCAGATCTTTAGTCAGATCCTCTGGCTCCTCCTCTCTCTGGCCTCGCTTAGACTTAGTGTACGGGGTGGTGGGCCTACACAAACACACACACACACACACACGCACGCACGCACGCACGCACGCACACACACACACACACACACACACACACACACACACACACACACACACACACACACACACACACACACACACAAAGTCAGTCATAGTGTATAGCATCTAAAGGCTAGTATTTCTTAGTCATAGTGTGTGTCAGCAATCTACAGATCTCCCAATGACACCTCTACAAAGGGCATCATCCTGGGCTGGACTATACAGTAGTAAACAAAGGGTAATAGGGTAGCACACACACACACACACACACACACACACACATACCCTTTCTTGGTGTTCTTCTTCTTGCTCTCCTGGGATGTTGGAGTGGGCGAGGGGGAGGGTGAGCGCTTCCTCTTCTTGGCGCTGCCGGGCTTCTTGTCCCGGCGCTCGTCCCCTGGGGTGGTCACCTCGTCCGTCAGGGTCTTGGCTGAGATCCTCTTCCTCTTGGGGCCCCCCTCTCCGACCTCATAGTCCTCCTCATTCATCCACTCATTAAACTGGTCCAGGTCCAGGATCCACTTGGCATGGACCTGAAGAAACACAGTTTTTAATGATGTCATAAACAGGGTGTGAATTACAGGGGAGCCAGGAGGGGCTCAGTTCCTCTGAATGAGACATTAGCTCTCCTAAATGCAACAAAAGTCCAACTTTGGAGGGGTCTCTAAATTATGCTAATTTAATATTATACTATTTGCTTAAAATGTAGTTGTAAATATGTTTTACAGTGGTAAATATTACAATAAAAGTGTCCAAATACCACTACAACACTGGCTACCGGTAGGCCTATTTGAAGTTCATGGTAACAGGCCTACAATTTGTAGCCTAGAGTAGTAAATTGAGCGTGTGTATTTGGGTGATCCTTGCCGTTTTCCCCGGAACAGTTTCAGCGTCCCAACTTTTCAGCCTACAAAAAAGTTGAATTTATCAGCGAGATGCATCAATTGTAGGTCTTATCAATGGCTGAATGTCATTAGGCACACTGTTTGGTGTTTTGTAATGGCGTAAGTGTACATGCGATGCACTGTTTGGATTGTTTTGGAGTGGTTGAACATGCATACTTTTTGAAGTAATTTGTTTGACAAACAGATGAAAACACTGTGACTGGTTGTGCCCATGCCACATTGAAAGGTAATTCATTTCTACCATTAAATGATATCTTTATTATTAGGCCCATAAAACAAATTCATATAGACCCCCCCCCCCGAATATCACGGTGTAATTCGCACTCTGGTCATAAACATGTATATATGTTAATAATTTCTTACATGTATATATGAGAGACAGAGAGAGCCGTGTCCGGATACCGGTACTTGCATAATAAATAGTACGGCATAATAAATAGTACGCTGATTACTGTATATATGCGAATAGAAAGTTTTATGGTATATGAGATTTCAAAAATGTTGTATGCTTTAAATGTAAGGATGTCATATTAATTTCTGCTCTTCATCTAATACGAATTAGCTGCATGCTATTGAGGACGAGAATTGTCTATTTCAGACCCAAGTGTGTTTGACAAGGGGATGAGGCGAGCTGTCCAAAACGAATGAATGACGGGTACTATCAGGATGTTCTAAATAGTAGGCTACGTAGTATGGTTAGTACATAGTAGAGAATGTTTGTAATTAGTAGGAAAGAGCGATTTTGGGCACAGCCCTTTACACACAGAGAGAGAGGAAGAAAGCTATGTGTGCTGACCTTCCTGGGTTTCTCTGGGCTGGGCGGATCTTCCACAGCTGCCTCCACCTCACTGGCTGAGATCCAGGTGTCATAGCTGAGCAGCAGGGGACAGAGGTCAGATGGAGGTCAGAGACTAGTGTCAGCCTAGTGCACTACATGTCACAACATGGTGCTATGACACAGGCTGAGAAAAACAGTGTGGAACTGTTTGCTTTTGTCGTGGTGTATGAATAGGTAAAGGAGATGTGGGTATGGGTTTAGAGAGCATGTTAGTGTACATTCACTGTTTGACTTTACTCAATAGTGTCAGTATCACAGGTGTTAAAGCATGCTGTGCTGCTAAAGGCTAAGATTGAGTTGACTGTGTCAGGCTGAGGCCCCAGTATGGACAGTACCTACCTGTCAGGAGAGTATCCCCAGTGGAGCAGCACCTGCTTGTCTCTCTTCATCACCGGACGCACCCACTCCTCTGAACCAACCAGGGGATTGGTGAGAGAGAGAGGGAGGGGCCTCATTTTCAAGCCACTACATTTTTGTCATTTAGTAGATGCTCTTATACAGAGCAATTAAGGTTAAGTGCCTTGCTCAAGGGCACGGTTGATCCTTAATGTTAGACTGACTCACCCTCCTCAAGACTGGCAGGGATGGGAACCACCACATGGGAGCTGCATGTCTTGTCTTCAGTCACTGAGCCCTGCTGGCAGCAAACAAACTCTGCTTAACTGTGTTTGTATGTTGTGTTGTATTGTATTGCACTGTATGTGTACTCCATATACAGTTTCGTCACTAGGTCAGTGAAGACAAGCCTACCTGGTGCCTCTTGATTATGTCCTTCAGTTTCCCCAGCAGCTTGGCCTCAATGTCAGAGCTCAGGTAGATCACTGGTCGACTCAGACAGTTGTTCTAATCAACAGATGGCAAGAAAGAGAGAGAGAGAGTGAATAAGAAAGCGAGAGTGAATAAGAAAGAGAGAGTGAATAGGAAAGAGAGAGTGAATAGGAAAGAGAGAGTGAATAAGAAAGAGAGAGTGAATAAGAAAGAGAGAGTGAATAGGAAAGAGAGAGTGAAGAGAGAGTGAATAAGAAAGAGAGAGTGAATAAGAAAGAGAGAGTGAATAAGAGAGAGTGAATAAGAAAGAGAGAGTGAATAAGAAAGAGAGAGTGAATAGGAAAGAGAGAGTGAATAAGAAAGAGAGAGTGAATAGGAAAGAGAGAGTGAATAAGAAAGAGAGAGTGAATAGGAAAGAGAGAGTGAATAAGAAAGAGAGAGTGAATAGGAAAGAGAGAGTGAATAAGAAAGAGAGAGTGAATAGGAAAGAGAGAGTGAATAAGAAAGAGAGAGTGAATAGGAAAGAGAGAATGAATAAGAAAGAGAGAGTGAATAAGAAAGAGAGAGTGAAGAGAGAGTGAATAAGAAAGAGAGAGTGAATAAGAAAGAGAGAGTGAATAAGAGAGAGTGAATAAGAAAGAGAGAGTGAATAAGAAAGAGAGAGTGAATAAGAAAGAGAGAGTGAATAAGAAAGAGAGAGTGAATAAGAGAGAGTGATTAAGAAAGAGAGAGTGATTAAGAAAGAGAGGGTGAATAAGAAAGAGAGAGTGAATAAGAAAGAGAGAGTGAATAAGAAAGAGAGGGTGAATAAGAAAGAGAGAGTGAATAAGAGAGAGTGAATAAGAAAGAGAGAGTGAATAAGAGAGAGTGAATAAGAGAGAGTGAATAAGAAAGAGAGAGTGAATAAGAAAGAGAGAGAGAATAAGAAAGAGAGGGTGAATAAGAAAGAGAGGGTGAATAAGAAAGAGAGAGTGAATAAGAAAGAGAGAGTGAATAAGAAAGAGAGGGTGAATAAGAAAGAGAGAGTGAATAAGAAAGAGAGAGTGAATAAGAAAGAGAGAGTGAATAAGAAAGAGAGAGTGAATAAGAAAGAGAGAGTGAATAAGAAAGAGAGGGTGAATAAGAAAGAGAGAGTGAATAAGAAAGAGAGAGTGAATAAGAAAGAGAGAGTGAATAAGAAAGAGAGGGTGAATAAGAAAGAGAGAGTGAATAAGAAAGAGAGAGTGAATAAGAAAGAGAGAGTGAATAAGAAAGAGAGAGTGAATAAGAAAGAGAGAGTGAATAAGAAAGAGAGAGTGAATAAGAAAGAGAGAGTGAATAAGAAAGAGAGTGAATAAGAAAGAAAGGCTGAATAAGAAAGAGAGAGTGAATAAGAAAGAGAGGGACACAGAACAATAGATAAATAAATAGTTTTCCAAAGAAGAACACGGCAGACTGACCTGTACCAGGGATTTCTCGATAGTCATGAACATCTCCACATTGCGGTCCATCCGAGAAGGATTCTGAAAGTCAAACCTGCGCCTGCCATGAAGACAGACAGGAGTAAAAAATCTCAAAGAACCTCGTCAAATATTTCAATAAAAATACATCATTGTCAAAATGAAAACATCTCAAGGATCATTCTATTTTGTTTAATCTTAAACAGAACTTTTCAACTATACAACTGGGTTCAATTAATTTGAAGGGAATGTATGTGCAGTGAGTCAAACAAAATCTAATGACGTTAATGAAACTCTTACCAGCCCTGATCACTCTTGAACTTGTAGGCTGCTGCCAGAATGTGGCAGAGAGCCCCACCAGACTTAAAGTCCAGGAAACTCTTCATCTGAACAAAAAGACAGAGGGTTAGATACAATCTTCTTTAAAAAAAAATATATGTAACCTTTATTTAACTAGGTAAGTCAGTTAAGAACAAATTCTTATTTACAATGATGGCCTACCCCGCCAAACCCTAACCCGGACGACGCTGCGCCACCCTATGGGACTCCCAATCACGGGCGGTTGTGATACAGCCTGGAATCAAACCAGGGTCTGTAGTGACGCTTCTAGCACTGAGATACAGTGCCTTAGACCGCTGAACCACTCGCGAGCCCTAGAATAGTGTAATAGGGGAAGCACAATACCCAATTGTGTGTGTGTATGTTTATACCGGCAGCCTGGTGAGAGGTGGGTTGCTGACATGTCGTCCGAACACCTCCTCCTGAAACTGCAGTAGCTGGACCACCAGGCTGGACAGAGACTTGTTGGTGGGGGGCTCCGCCTGGATGTACTGAGGGATGAGAGAGAGAGGATTAACATGGAAATGTCAGAATAAATAGACATTGTAACTTAAGTTTAGTTTGTGTGTGCATGTGCGATAGCGAGAGAGAGAATAGGATTTTTTTTTCTATATCCACCATAGAACTTTGACAGTTTGAACACTACAATTAACAAAAGCAGAATTAATTTGATGGTCAAAGAAACAACAGGTTTCTTTACGTGAATCTTTGCATTCTTTCTGTCTGGGCCAGGTTGAGAATGGTAGAGCTGAGCGCATGCTCTGAGACAATAGACAGGGCTTTTTGGCAACACTATAATGAGAAAATTCTGCACACCATCTGGGAAGGGGTAAAAGGGGGCGGGTCATTAAAACTCAAGGCGCATATATTGCCCTAAAAGAACATGGCGTGCAATGGGGTGAAAGATAAAACCGAAAGCGCCGGTAAAAAGACAGCTCAACATCTGGATTTGTGCACTTGCGCTGCCGCTGCCGGTGCGGTAGCTGGAGTATAGACATCTGCAATCAATGAAATTACCGTTAGATAGCCAGTTGGGTTTCCTCCCCTTGAACAAAAACCTGCAACACAGGCCATTCATTCCCCTCTACTAAAAGGGGGTAGTAACATGGATTTATGTTCATAATTTGCAACGCGGAATTTCCCCAAGACGTTTTCGCAGCATCCTTTTGTTTCAGTCTCGTGAATGTGTGGATTAAACCGCTGAACTATCCTGCAACCCATCTCATCTCACACCCTCCCTCCTTTCTCTTTGCTCACTCGTTTTGCTGTTAGGGTTGCTCGCCTTCATTTATGATAATATGAATGCGTGTATTTATTACTTTAGCAACAAAAAAAACAGGCAGTACCTTTTTATAATTCTTGCCCAACCAAACGCGGACATTGTCGAATTGCGAGACGGTATCAGACGTTTCGAAATATTTTACGTTCGGGCCGCCGTCTTTCTTCCGCACCGCCATCTTTGTCTGCAGAATGACAGCGACCTGGTGGTGGAAAGAAGATACTGCAGTCGGTGGGCCCATTACTGCCACTGTAGTTGCAGTAAATATACAATAGGTGGCGTCATTGCATAAAGATAATGCAGTGCGTAATAATGTCTGCATCGTTTTAAACACGGACACCAGAGAGTGCACATTGAATGTAATGTAGGCCTACCTTTCTAAATTATGTTTTGACATGGGATGAGAGAAATCATTACCACATTATAAATATATATTTTCTACATAAAAACAAGCATTATGTATGGCTGGTATTTATTACTATTTAATTAGGTTCGTTAGGTTTCAGACATTCTGCTCTCATTACCCAAATGTGCTTGCTCACTATTATAGCAGTTCTGTCTCCGAGTTGTATTTCGCCAGGGCTCACTTGAAAAAGAGATGTCCATCTTGTGGTCTCCCTGTTTTTTATTTTTTTATTTAACCTTTATTTAACTAGGCAAGTCAGGTAAGAACAAATTCTTATTTAAATGACGGCCTACCAGGGAACAGTGGGTTAACTGCCTTCGCCAGGGGCATAACAGATTTTTACCTTGTCAGCTTCGGTTAAAGGCCTAACGTTCAAGGATAAAAAGATTGAAGGGATACTTGGGATTTTGGCAATGAGGCCCGTTATTCACTTCCCCATAGTTAGATTAACTTGTGGAAATTAGGTTGCATTCCAAACACTTAAAAGACACAACCTCTCCCCTCAGCCCTCAAATTAAGTGGACACCTCTGATGACATATCATGCATGACCTCTGACAAGTTGACAATTGCAGGGCAAGGAAAGAATGAATGAATTTGACATTTTCTTGCCCAGAAATGTGTCACTCGTTCATCCCACGGTTGTGTTTTCAGTCATCATGAAACCACTGGTAGCTGTTGTGTGTGCATTATATGCGCTACAGTCAATTATGTTTGCATTTCATATTTTGGCTAGAAGACAAAGCCTCCGCAGACATTGAATGGTAGCCATCTGACTATATCAGGTACATCGAAAATTACAATCTAAGTGTGATGTCAGAGAAAGTTGTACACGCAAGCTAACGTTTCCAAAAGCAAACCAAACAAAAACATAATTACGTTTATGATACGTGTTTCAGCCTTCATGTGCATTAGTAGCACAACTTCTAACTTATTTAAATTATTTTTACATACACTTGTATGTTTATTTCTCCATATTAATATTGGTTTTAAGTTTTGGCTGACTTTTCTTAGCAGATGTACAATCATCGTAAATTAAATTATGCGGCGTTTCAGGCACCGGAGTGAACATAATTGTACGCTCGCAAACGCGATCAAAAACGAGGGCTGAGGGGCTTGTGTCGCCAACTCCCTATGCTTGGCTAATCATTTTGACCGTCTACAAAGATGGCCGTGGGGATTCCCCCAAGTGCATAAGGTGAGGCGAAGTGGAGGAGGGTGTGACTTTTATGTGTTTGAAACGCAGCCTTAGAGTTAGGTTTGCGAGCCAATGCTAACTAGCATTAGTGCACTGGAAGTCTATGGGTATGACTGGAAGTCTGCTAGTATAGAATTCCAGTCATTGCACATGTTAGCAGATACCCATAGACGTCCAGTCCTTGCGCATGCTAGCAGATACCCATATAGACGTCCAGTCATTGCGCTAATGCTAGTTAGTAATTGCGCTAGTTATTAGCTTCCTTCAAACTGCACGCAAAAATGGTATCCACAAGTTCATCTGACTCTCGGGAAGTAAATAAAGGGCCTCATTGCCAAAATCTAAGGTATAATAATATATCCCAGAAACATCCATTTCACATTGTTCCAAAGACAGAAACGCGGCTGTCTGGTGAATTCTTCTCTTTGACCTTTTGCTCCTATTCTCCGTCTACACCAGTCTCCGCATACCCCTCATTAGCACTAAGATAGATGTATATGTTTATGTGTGTGTGCGGAATCATTACTTTTGTGTGTATGGGTTCACACAAATCAGTGTTTATGCATGGAAATGTGTGAGTAATTGAAAGTCTACATGTGTCTGTATGTCTTGAGTGTAAGGGGGTGTGCATGTGACCAGGCAGAATGTATGTATTTCTGTGTGTGTGTATGTGTGGGGGGGAGGTGCTGGAGAGGAGACTGAAGCCTATTGATTATTTTAATCCTCCTATTTGTGAGTCTGTGATCCTCTCAGCTCAGCCTTCCACAGGGGGATTGCTAATGGGCACGAACGCTTCCCTCCTATGCCCTCGCTCCCTGTCCAATTAACTTTACACTGGAATCTGCCAGGATAGAGTGTGAGGAGGAGGGGAGACTGCCGAGGTGTCCCCCCTCCCTTCCACCACCACTATCCCTCCAGTCTCCCGTAGGAAACAAATTCAGCATCCAGAATACTATTACCTCTCACCTTTAATTAAATATCTGTCTGCTTGTTTTCACTCTGACAAGATGAGACCACAGACTAGTTCACTGAGAGAAGGAGCAAGACACGGGTCTATTCTGTAATTATAGAGTATTGCTTGTGGTTTCAGGGGTTAAGAGATGGGATACTGCCATTTTATATGAGGAAGGGATTTCTCTATCACCTAGCTAACTGTGGTAATAGTGAGATTTGAAAAAATTAAGAAGTTGCAAACTCAGAAACTATTCATACCTCTTGACTTATTCCACATTTTGTTTCGTTACAGCCTGTATTCAAAATGTATTCAATAAAAGAAAAATCTCACCCATCTATGCACAGTACCCCATAATGACAAAGCAAAACATGTTTTTAGAAACATGTATATCTAATTTACATAAGTATTCACACCCCTGAGTCAATACTTTGTAGAATCACCTTTGGCAGTGATTACAGCTGTGAGTCTTTCTGGGTAAATCTCTCAGAGCTTTCCACACCTGGATTGTGCAACATTTGCCCATTATTCTTTTAAAAATTCTTGATGCTCTGTCAGTTGGTTGTTGATCATTGCTAGACAACCATTTTCAGGTCTTGCCAAAGATTTTGCCATAGATTTTCATGTAGATTTAAGTCAGAACTGTATCTCAGTCACTCAGTCAAAATGTACTGTCTTCTTGGTAAGCAACTCCAGTGTAGATTTGACCTTGTGTTTTAGATTATTGTCCTGCTGAAATGTGAATTAATTTTCCTGTGTCTTGTGGAAAGCAGACTGAACCAGGTTCTCCTGTAGGATTTTGCCTGTGCTTAGCTCCATTCCATTTTTTTTGTCCTGAAAAACTCCCCCGTCTTAATGATTACAAGCATACCGATAACATGATGCAGTCACCACTATGCTTGAAAATATGGAGAGTGGGACTCAGTAATATGTTTTGGAGTTTCCACAAACATAACACTATTTATTCAGGACAAAAAAAATAATTACTTTGCCACATTTTTTGTAGTATTACTTTATTGCCTTGTTGCCAGGATGCGTGTTTTCCAATGCCTCGCAAAGAAGGGCACCTATTGGTAGATGGGTAAAAAAATAAGAAAAGCAGACGTTGAATATCCCTTTGAGCATGTTGAAGTTATTAATTACACTCTGGATGGCGTATCAATACACCCAGTCACTACAAAGACACAGGCGTCCTTCCTAAGTCAGTTGCCGGAGAGAAAGGAAATTGCTCAGTGATTTCACCATGAAGCAAAACCGTTACACATTTTAATGGCTGTGATAGGAGAAAACTGAGGATAGATCAACAACATTGTAGTTTCTCCACAATACTAACCTAATTGACAGAGTGAAAAGAAGGAAGCCTGTACAGAATAAAACTATTTTAAATTATTTTACCCATCTACCAGTGGTGGAAAAAGTACTCAATTGTCATCCTTGAGTAAAAGTAAAGATACCTTAATAGAAAATAACTCAAGTAAAAGTGAAAGTCACCCAGTAAAATACTACTTGAGTAAAAGTCAAACTATTTGGATTTAAATATATTTAAGTATCAAAAGTGTAAATGGAATTTCTAAAATGTACTTAAGTATCATACGTAAAAGTATAAACCGTTTCAAATTCCTTATATTAAGCAAACCATGCCTTGCAAAGAAGGGCACCTAGATGGCAGTGGTGTAAAGTACTTAATTTAAAATACTCTAAAATACAACTTAAGTATTTTTTTGGGGTATCTGTACTTTACTTTACTATTTATATTTTTTCTAACTTTTACTTTTACTTCACTACATTCCTGAAGAAAATAATGTACTTTTTACTCCATACATTTTCCCTGACACCCAAAAAAGTACTCATTACATTTTGACAGGAAAATTGTCCACTTCACACACTAATCAAGAAAACTTCCCTGGTCATCCCTACTGCCTCTGATCTGGCAGACTCACTAAACAGAAATGCTTTGTTTGTAAATTATGTCTGAGTGTTGGAGTGTGCCCCTGGCTATCCGTCAATAAAAAAAGAAAATAACATTGTGCCGTCTGGTTTGGAAAACCTCCCTGGTCTTTGTGGTTGAATCTGCGTTTGAAATTCACTGCTCGACTGAGGGACCTTACAGAAATTGTGTGTGTGGTACAGAGATGAGGTAGTCATTCAACAATCATGTTAAACACTATTATTGCACACAGAGTGAGTCCATGCAACTTATAATGTGACTTGTTAATTAAGCAATTTTGTTACTCATTCATTTATTTAGGCTTGCCATAACAAATGGGTTGAATACGTATTGACTGTAGACATTTCAGCTTTTCATTTTGAATTAATTAGATTTGATATATTTATATATTTTTTACATAATTCCACTTTGACATTATGGGGTATTGTGTGTAGGCCAGTGACAATTAAAAAAATAAAAATAAATCCATTTTAAATTTGGTCTGTAACACAACAAAATATGGAAAAAGTCAAGAGGTGTAAATATTTTCTGAAGGCACCTAAGGTTTATCCATTAAATAGTTGGGAGCATATATAGAGTGAGCGACTTTCTTTACTTATTTTTAGACAGTTTACTCTTTGTTAGTCAGCACTTCTACAAAACAATGGTAGACTGAATGTAATGAACATCAGTGCTTGACTTGGACTGAAATAGCTGCCAGTGCTCATTTTGGGTGCCGGTACTAAAACATGTAGAAGCCAGTATTCAGTTCCTGTGAGCTCCTGAAGTACATACATAAATGCAGTATTAGTCCTTATGTCTGTAACATGTCATTTGTTTTCTCAACCCACTGCATATCAACAAAAGAGAATACATTACTGCAGTAAAAAATTGAATCATTCTTTTGAGATTGTAAATAATGACAGCTTTGGTGTAAGTCAGACAGTGACTCAGAGGCGTCTTCACATTGTTTTATTGTAGGTCTTATATATTACCTTAGGGTAGATTAAATTGTTGTTTATAATATTATACATAAGATATACACACAAGGTACAATGACAACAATCAATTCATACCGTTTATAAACAAAGACCAGGTTTCCTTTTCAACAGTAAGTTATTTAACATTATTTAGTGCCAGGGAACACAGTAGAATGCAGCATGACACAGAAGTCATGTACAGACAAACAAATCAGTACATTATGTTGGTTTAAATAAGATGGTAAGTGGTTATTGTAATACTGTCAGTTAAGATATAGTGCAGGAATAATGTTTTCATCTGACTGATGCAGTTTGATAATAACTGGTGTTCTGTCTTTAGATCAAGCCCAAAGCTCTGTCCTGTAGTTGGACCTGAGACACGACACACACACCGGTCATACTGTGTTGCAACAGTAATGCACACACATGGAGTAGCAGTATCATCCCTGCTGCAGCTGCATTTATTCAGTAGTTTTCCTAATACAACAACTTGTTACAATAGAGGCCTCCTCTGAAGTCCTGTAACATGTACAACTACTTACATTAGGTACATGTATGATGCTATGAACTACAGGAGAAGGACCTGCTTTTCATGGTATTGTCTAGGCAGGGCATTCACATTGATGTAAAGATATATATATATATTTTTTTTTAATGGCCTGACAAGGTAATAATGCCCCCAATCTAAAATGTCCATGAAATCCATTCTTGATCGATAACACAAGTGACACAATATAGTCTCATTGCCACTGTGTCAAGGGTTTGCATAACATATTTGACAGACAGCATCAACCTGAACCTGCATATTTGAATTGCATTTACACAATTAGTAATGTATGGTACATTCGATAACACACAAAGATGTACATTTCCATTGAAGACACTCAGTCCGTTTCTAGTTCTACGGTAGCAGCGTACATTTTAAAATGTGAAACTAGTTCTGTACAGAGTACAAGATGAATCCTCAATGTCCGTATCCACACTGTAAACAAACAGGCTGCTTTACCTTAGAAGAAAAGAAGACTCATCATTATACAAATAACCAACTGGCCATGAACAAAAGCATCATCTCTCCATGACCTAAAGCATCATCTCTCCATGACCTAAAGCATCATCTCTCCATGACCTAAAGCATCATCTCTCCATGATCTAAAGCATCATCTCTCCATGATCTAAAGCATCATCTCTCCATGACCTAAAGCATCATCTCTCCATGATCTAAAGCATAATCTCTCCATGATCTAAAGCATAATCTCTCCATGATCTAAAGCATCATCTCTCCATGATCTAAAGCATCATCTCTCCATGATCTAAAGCATCATCTCTCCATGATCTAAAGCATCATCTCTCCATGACCTAAAGCATCATCTCTCCATGATCTAAAGCATCATCTCTCCATGATCTAAAGCATCATCTCTCCATGATCTAAAGCATCATCTCTCCATGATCTAAAGCATCATCTCTCCATGACCTAAAGCATCATCTCTCCATGACCTAAAGCATCATCTCTCCATGATCTAAAGCATAATCTCTCCATGATCTAAAGCATAATCTCTCCATGATCTAAAGCATCATCTCTCCATGATCTAAAGCATCATCTCTCCATGATCTAAAGCATCATCTCTCCATGACCTAAAGCATCATCTCTCCATGATCTAAAGCATAATCTCTCCATGATCTAAAGCATCATCTCTCCATGATCTAAAGCATCATCTCTCCATGATCTAAAGCATAATCTCTCCATGAACTAAAGCATAATCTCTCCATGAACTAAAGCATCATCTCTCCATGATCTAAAGCTCCATCTCTGATTATGTCTGGGTTCGACACCCAGTTTAAATTGCTCCGTTATCAATTTAATGTAATGTGAATATAGGAATAGGGTTTGAGGGTTTAAACAAAGGATGGGCTCATTAGTGGAACACGATGATGCTCTGTCATCCACCATAAGGTCTGGAAAAATACTGTATCTGTCTACCATAAGCCTCATCATTGATATCCTGTGTGTGAGGGGACTACCATCACCCCTCCCCACCCCCCTTAGCTGTAGGCAGGGGCCATGTAGGTAAAACTAACAACATGATACTTATCTTACACACACCACACTGGATGATGTTCGTGGTGTTGGGTGTATTATCAGCTCCGATCAATATATTCATGACTTTTCTCATTTGGTGTCTTCAGCCGTATTGGAAATCCATCTTGGAGCGAAGAAGGGAGGCGGGAAGCCCCGCAACCAACCTCGCAGTCTTCCATTTACAGTCTGCAATCTGAGACCATTTTACTAAATTCCACACTGGTGGCTGAAATGGTCAGCTCATGTCAATGCAACACTAGATAGGGGAAGTTCAATGAATCACTGTGTATGTGTGTGAAAGAGTTGTATGCGAGTCATGTAGGTATACTTTCACATACATGATCATACCCACAGATGTGTGCGCATCAGAAGTGAATATATATGTAACTTTAAGAATACACACGATATCAAGATGATGTTTAAACAAGATTTTGTCTTGACATAATTCTTGTTTGTCACCCCATACTTACATGTTAGTTTCATTTACATATCTGTGATTCAATGATATCATGAGAATGACAAAACACATGACAAACAAATGGGTGTGTGTATTAAATAAAAATGTGTATAAACAAGGTCTATATGCACATTATATGCCTTGTAACTACACTTGGTTTGGAATGTTATGGTATGACCATTATCTAGATATTAAAAACACAGAGACATTATACATTCCCTTTTCCCATTGCATCTGTTTCTCTAAATACTGTGTGTTTTAGCAATGGCGTGAGAGAGAGGGGAAAAAAGAGAGAGAAGAGAGTGGTTGAGAGAATCAGATTGGATGAGTATCCTGAAAAAGTTGCTGTTTTTGTTTGCCTGGGAGAATGTGTGTGTAGTTGTGTGTGTGTGTGTGACATGTGGCTGCCTTCAGTCAGGGTAGATGAGGAAGCCAGAGAAGGTGCTGTATTTGTTGGTGTTTCCTCCGTGAACTTTGCCCCCGTCGAGCTGCACGCACACCTCGTCCCCCACATCCAGGTGCAGGATGACACTGTTGGAGGCATAGTCATAGTTCAGATCAGCATCCTGGGCAATGGCACTGGCCCTCACCTGAGAGACACACAGAGAGTGAAAGAAAGACGGGGCGGGGGGGTGAAGAAAGTGAATAACATGCTGACCACATAATCATTTGTTTTTACACATCCATGTTATCCAATCATTTCATCCAAATTGCTTGCGCATGTTAAAACCTGTTAGGGAAGCTGTGAATTTTCGCAGCTTTTTGTTAAAAATCGCGCAACATTTCAGCGCCCTGCTATTCATGCCAGGAATATAGTATATGCATATGATTAGTATGTGTGGATAGAAAACACTCAGACGTTTCTAAAACTGGTTAAATCACGGCTGTGACTATAACAGAACGTGCGTTTCATCGAAAAGTGCAGGAAAATCTGAAAATGGAAATAAATATCCATGCGCCACTTCCAGGAATTGTTAAAGGTGAACCGGATTAAATGAGGTGGAGGTTGCAGTACCTACAGCTTCCACACAATGTCTAGAGTCTTGTCATTTGCTTCGGCTTTGTTTCTTGGTCAAACCCACACAAGGGTGCCGATTTCCTCCGGTCTCCGACCGGATGTTTTGGTTGAGATTTCTCCGGACATTATTTCCAGACGGACACCTATAGAATTTACATCGCCTCCTGATGAATTTTATCGCTTATTAACGTGTACTAATACCTAAAGTTGCATTACAAAAGTATTTCGAAGTGTTTTGTGAAAGTTTATCATCGACTTTTTTAATTTAAAAAAATGACGTTTCGTTAGGAAACGCTATTTTTTTCCGTTGTTCACACAGTATTCATAGATCGATATCTAGGCTATATATGGACCGATTTAATCGAAAAAAGACCCAAAATGATGTTTATGGGACATCTAGGAGTGCCAAGAAAGAAGCTTGTCAAAGGTAATGAATGTTTTATATTTTATTTCTGAGTTTTGAGTAGCCCCCGGCTATCGCAAAATCTGTCGTTAGGTGACGTTGCTGTATTCTGGGGGATACATGCTATCAGATAATAGCTTCTCATGCTTTTGCCGAAAAGCATTTTACAAATCTGACTTGGTGGATAGATTCACAACGAGTGTAGCTTTAATTCAGTACATTGTATGTCCATTTTAATGAAAGTTTGAGTTTTATCAACCACTATAGGTGGCGCTCTTGAACATTTCCGCTGATTGATGTTCCCACCACGGGACCACGGCCCTAACAAGTTAACGAATGTCTGCGTAGCAAGGCGCTAAAATAGAACTTGCTTCTCCCTCCTCCTTGTTGGTTTTTAGGAGTATACAGTATACCCACGTGGATGATTGAAAGCTGAACCTTTCAGTTACTGGCCCAATGCTCTTAACCACTAGGATATCTGCCGCCCTATAGCCTGAGGTTGAGCCTTCATCATGGTCATCTAAATGTTAATTCCCAAGATGAGGAGGAAGAGGAAGACACATGGGGAATTATGGCTCATCCCTATGTCTTAATTTACAACTACCTTTCCAAGATGGCATCATCTCCCCCAACACAGATATACTATAAATCATAAATATTCACAGGTAATAGCCCAGAAGAAGGTATATCGGTATATACTGTACATATTACCAAATCCTCTTGGTGATATTTTCTTGTATTTTCCTCTTTCCTTTATTTTCACCTCTCTTTCTCTCAGCTTCCCTCACCAATCTTCCCTTTCTATTAATCAGTAATCTCTCTATTCCTCTCCCTCTCCTTCTCTATTCTCTCTCTCTGAGCCATTTAATATTATTTCCTCCTTCACTCAGGGGTCTTGGTATAATGTCATTGGTACAAAGGCCTTCCTGTCCAATGGGCATGTATCGCTCCAAATAGATGAGCTGTGCATTGACCGTTGACCCAGAACCTCCATTGAGAACACAAACTTGCACTCTATCGATTTACTGGGATGTTCAGCAACCTGTTGCAGTGGGACAATTCTAGAGATCGCCTCCTAGATGGTTTAGTTGGGGTCAGGGGAGACATGCTTCACCAGTGTCAATCTCAAAATCTGAAATTGTTGCATTTATATTTTTGTTCAGTATAGTATCTCACCAGTCATGCATTTATATGCCTCATAAAATTATACTAGTATATTCCATTTATATTCAATATACATGGTATAACACAGGAAAAGATAGTGCTCACGATATAACATTCTTTTGTACACAAATGGCCTGTAATGAGTTGCACTACATCTTAAGTTGTGCCATTTATTAATTGTATGTTTGTATGCCTAATAACTAAAGCTGCTTATAATGAATAGTACCATCACCAGATAAATAGCCAACTGCTCAAGCATGGGATCTATTTAATCCTGGAAAAAGAAAATACACATATTAATGATTGCAAATCTGACAACCTCACTCCATCCTTGTCTCTCTCCCAGGGTTTAGCCTGGCTGAGGATATGTTCCATCATCTCAACCTGTCAGACGAGACTAAACTAACCATTTCTCCACAAACTTGTTGGCAATAATGAGTTGTTTTCTTTTGCACATATAATACAATTAACTCATTAGTTTACTATAGTATAATAGCCAGGCTATCTGTTTCTATGTACAGCTTGTTGCTTGGGTCTTTTTTCTTCTTCCCGAAGACTCAAATTAATCAATACATTCCTGTTGTTTTTAATTCAGCTCACATCACTCCATTAATTGTTATGTCTCTCCCTCTCCATCTAACATCTCCTCTATCATCCTTCCTCCATCCGCACCCTCACTATCTCTTCATTCTGGACCCATCTATCCATCTTTTTTCCTTCTTTCCCCAGAATGAGATGCAGGTCACGCTCACAGTTTCTTCCCCCACCATGGCAGTGTTGGCGGGAGCTGCGGCTAAGCGTGTCCCTGTCCGCTCTAAATCGGATTGATTAACAGCGCGCTGCTGTGGCAGGTCTCCATGGACCCCCTCCACCAGCCCCCAGATGCGTTAGGCCAGGCTACAGGGTTCGGTAATTGGTAGTGGAACAGCCATGCCAGCTCCCTCCCTAATAGCTCCCACTCCTCAATAACTCCATACAATCACAATAAGTGGTACACACAATAGGCTACTGCGGTCAAATGGGCTCAAGAAACAGTGGTGGGAGGTCAGAATACAAATTCATTATTTTTGTCTATAAAAGCTGCTGGACTAGTAGTTTTTATTTTCCTTAGTAGTCTACATAGTTTATGTATCTCAGGTGGACTGTAGATATATACTGAACAAAGATATGAACGCAAAATGTAAAGTGTTGGTCCCATGGTTTCATGAGCTAACATTTGATTTGATTTGATTTGAAAAATAAAAGATCCCAGAATTTTTCCATACACACAAAAAGCCTATTTCTCTAAAATGTTGTGCACAAATTTGTTTACATCCCTGTTAGTGAGCATTTCTCCTTTGCAAAGATAATTGTGGGGTGGCAGGGTAGCCTAGTGGTTAGAGCAGTGGACTAGCAACCAGAAGGTTGCAAGTTCAAATCCCCGAGCTGACAAGGTACAAATCTGTTGTTCTGCCCCTGAACAGGCAGTTAACCCACTGTTCCTAGGCTGTCATTGAAAATGTTTTGTTCTTAACTGACTTGCCTAGTTAAATAAAGGTAAAATAAAATCAATCTACCTGACAGGTATCAAGAAGCTGTTTAAACAGCATGATCATTACATAAGTGCACCTTGTGCTTGGGCATTTTCTTGTGTGACAGAACTGCACCTTTTAGAGTGGCCTCAAGTTGAGGGAGTGTGCAATTAGTATGTTCACTGCAGGAATGTCCACCAGAGCTGATGCAAAGCTGTCATCAAGGCAAAGGGTGGCTACTTTAAAAAATATATTTAGATCTAGTTTTTGTAGTAACTAACACTTTTGGTTGGTGATTCCATGATTCCATATGTGTTATTTCATAGTTTTGATGTCTTCACTATTATTCTACAATGTAGAAAATAGTAAAACATTTTAGAAAAACCCTTGAATGAGTAGGTGTATCCAAACATTTTACTGGTAATGTATAACCTTGGAATGTTCCAACATTCACTAAAATATAGTGTACCACATCTGTAACAACCACCACATAACATTCCCCAAAAGTTCTCATTAGGCTTCCAGGTAAAGTAGTAAAACACATTTCCAAGTAATGTTTTAAGAACATACTGCCACAACAAAATATATTGCAACATCAGGTGAATGTTTTATACAAACATTGTATAATCATTAGCATAACTGGACAGTTGTGTTATGAGAACATTTGCAGCAACCTAACAAATGCTCTGGGAACTTTCACAGAAACCATTTTCAAACTTTCAGAGAAATTGACCAGATTTGATTTAACCTATGAAACTGCACACTCTTGAATTCAAGGGCAAATGCGATGAGCGTTCGGTCTATTTGAATAGCCCACATGTTAAAGGGTCACAACAAGAACTATGACAGTGCTGGTGTTTACCCCTCCTCCCTGCAATTACCCTTTAAACATGTCAT
Organism: Oncorhynchus nerka; assembly: GCF_034236695.1. Lineage (NCBI taxonomy): Eukaryota > Metazoa > Chordata > Actinopteri > Salmoniformes > Salmonidae > Oncorhynchus > Oncorhynchus nerka. The sequence continues at coordinate 64,857,022 of NC_088397.1, read as the reverse complement.
TCAGTTAATTATATTAGCTAAGGCCTGGTTATTTATGACTTTTCTGGCATGGGTCCATAGGGGACATTACTTCACTAAGGCTCAGACAGCAGAAAATATATGCAGTCGCTGACATTTAATGTGTCATATTTTTGATTAATGTATGGTTGCATTGTACTTCCTATATAACCTAGTGGCTCAACAGCTATTCTTCCCAACAATGAAGCTTCATTATATTACATTTTAAAACTATGTTAGTGAAACCAATATATGAAAATGAGTGTACATGTATATATACAGTGTTATTTATGATATTACCCTCAACTCTAAAGTAATTGCATTGTCAAACAGCAAAGAGTAATTTGTGTAAATGAACAGAGCATAGGCTACCAATTACAGATGAAAGATGGTTCTGTTTTTGAGTCCACAAGCTCCAAAAAAAGTCAATATGAATCATAATTTAAAAGATTTCATTACCAAACACTGTATTTTGTCAAGCCAGGGGGCCAACAGGAACAGGCGGAGCAGTCTGAGAGAACCAGAGCAGTGAGTCTGATTTTGGTCTCTCAGTAACTATCAAAATGAAACCTTGTTTCCTTTAAGAGGGGAGGAGGGGGGGTGCAGTGGGAATGTGAAAGAGAGGAAGGAAAATCAGGATTATTGTCAACTGCAGTGGAGATTGATATCGACAAGGGAGTAAATTCTTGTCTGTTGGCCAAATGCTGTGCCGACTTGAGCTGCTGCTGGGGAGAGCCCGTGGGATGACAGGGAGGATAACACTGCCTCCACTTTCATATATATATATATGTGTATATATATATATATATGTGTATATGAATGAGAGAGAGAGAGAGATGTATGGCGAGGGGGAGCTAAAAACACAGAGTAGAGCTCTGAGAGGTGGTGCAAGGGCGCAAAAGACACGGGAGGTAGAGGTGGAGGCAGAGAGGCCGTGGAGAACAGGAGGCAGAGACGTAGAGGCAAGTACAGGGGAAAAAGGTAAAGAGAGGAGAGATACTTTGAAAAAGAGAGGAAGTGAGAGAGATTTAGAATGAGAGAACATAGGAGAGAGCAGCTGCGTGGCACTTTAACAGTCTAAGCACAAGACGGGGGTGAGGGGAGCCAAACTGGAGGGGGCCTGGAGGGATGGAGAGGGAGAGAGCCTGTTGGATAACAAACTGATCAAGAGAACCTATTTCTGGAAGGCAGGAATGAGACTTGGGAGGTGGGGGTCTGTGTAGTCTCTGTTATTTTGGTGTTTTGCAGTGGTGCCTTGCTCCTCTGGTAATAAAAGTGACAGGATTCATTCACCGTGATGTACAGACCTCTCAGAGCGGAGCGAGACGATTGAACTCACCTGTGGGACCACTATATATATGGGTAGAGAGGCAGGGGTCGAGGAGGGGGTATGGAGGACTGATGGAAATATCCAGTTTATACAATGCTGTGGTTCTCTCTCTCTCTCCTCTCTCTCTCTGTGCTGTGTTAAGGTGTGCTCTTATACCATTAGGGTGGTGGTTGTGGAAGCCTTTTAGCAGCCGTGTGGGTCTGACCCCTAATTGGCATGCTAAATGCTAATATATTGCCATGACACTCTGGACCTATGGGTGTCAAGACGTTGATTAGAAAGTCTCTAATTGGCTCTGGGCTGGAATGTTCCAATGGTGGAGACAGTTTAATTGGATATAAAGGGGTTTCAGCTACAGATGACTCTACCTGCAGAGCATCAACTATGAAGCAGCCAAAGGTTGTGCAATGACATTAAGTAATGTGCCACTTAGTCAGTGACTGGTCATTTGCTGGCTCCTATTAACAATTTGGAAAATATTAATATTGGAATTATTGGGATATTTACCAATACAAGCACGCAGGAAGGCAGACACACAAGCTTGCATGCCCGCAGACACGTACACATATTTTCTTGGGCCTTGCTAACCAGCGTTTTCTCCTCCATATCATCAGATTACAATGCCACCTATGTGTGTGGTCAGGTCATGCAAACATCACGTGACTGATTTACTTCACATGGTCAGCCAATTCTAAGACATCTCACACTGATGATATTTTCACAAAGTGATCAGGCTGTCATGGTGGGGAGAAATTATTAATTGTCTACCTTTAGGTAATGCCATACTATTAGCCTTTACTGTCTATTCTAGCAAATGTTATATTTCTAATGTCATATATATTTCCATGATCTCTAAGGGCTAAATGTTCTTTATCCCCCCTTACACAAAAAATGGCATTAATCAAACTAATTCTGACATTTGAACACTACTCAATGAGAAAACCCAACCTTTGGGATGAACTTTTGAAGGACTGTGCGAGGCAAAATGAGAAGGAAAACATAGATGAAACAAAAGAAGGAAAAATAAAGCGAAGGGAGGCCTAAGTCTGCAATGTATTAATGCCTCAGTGATAATTAAAGAAATTAATGGAAATACAGTATAATGGCTGTGTGTGTGAGAGAGAGAGATGGCAAAACTACATTTGTGGTGTACTGACTTATTAATATTAATAAGCTGGGTGATTATATTTGTCCTATTTCACACATGTACACGTGTGTATTAATACGCATGTGTGAATTGGAAATGAGACATTATCAACAGCGACCCGGGAGCAATTAGAATTAAGTGCCTTGCTCAAGGGCACATCGACAGATTTTTCACCTCATCAGCTTGGGCATTCGATTACTAGCTCAACGCTCTAAGTTAGGGATGGGCAACTGGCGGTCCCCTTTTGTAGGCCCACGGGTTCTCAACTTATTGTTAAGAGTTACAATTGTAGAGGTGCAATTTTGAAATTTGGTTGTGCATCAGCAGTTTTTCTCTTGTTATGTCAGTCACGGACAGTCAATCAATTAGCCCATGTCAGCTAACATGTTTTAGATTGGTAAGTTAGCTGGCTAGACTATCTAAACTTGTAGAAATCATTGTCAAATTACTGACCATGGGGCCCCCATTGACTTGTAGTGACTCACTCACTCCCCATTGATTTTGTTAGTAACTCTCACTCAGATATCATATTAAAAACAGCAAACATCACAATCTACCCTATGGCAAAATGTGTAGAATTGCGGGAAATTAGCTGTAAAACTGCAATTTTTTCTCACTGCCACATGGCAAAACGAGTATAATTGCAATTGCCTGATATTAGTTATACAATTGCAAAATCGTCTCTCTACCCCATGGCAAAGTGTGTACATTTGCAGGAAATTAACTCTAAACTTACTTTGTCTTTGATGTCAAGAGGGGCTGCTAAAATGTTTTGCTCAGAAGGTAGGGGGTGATCCCACAACAAAATTTCACTTGGGACCCCCAAAAGGGGCCAGCTCTGAATGCATGTGTGGATATAGATGTGAATACGCAGACCCGCGAGCCACTGTGACCCATTGTGATGAGTTCAGATTTTTTTGTGGCCCCCACCCCCATCAAAGTTGCCCATCCATGCTCTAACCACTAAGCTCCCTGCCACCCTGACTTATGAAACATTGTTTGGAAAATATGCCCTACTATATAATGTAGTGATGTAATGCAAAGTTGTGTTTATGGTTATACAATAAATGTACAGGAAGAGTAATGAATATGCTATTAAATATAAGCTTTGCTGTTACAGTTTCAAAGTCACCTGTATGTCTTACAAAAGCTGGATGACAAGTAATGTCACGGTCGTTTGTAGAATTAACGGAACAAGGCGCAGCGTACGTTGAGTTCCACATAATTTATTAAAGAAGTGAAACTTAACAAAACAATAAACAAACAAACCGTGACTACTGAGGTGCTATGCGCACTAACTCCAAACATAAACAATATCCCATAACCCACAGGTGGAAAAAATGCAATTAGAGACAACAATTACCAGCTGCCTCTAATGGTGAATCATACACCTCACCAACATAGAAAATAAACCTAGAACCCCACATAGAAAATATAAACTAGAACAACCCCTAGTCACACCCTGACCTACTCTACCATAGGAAATAAATGTTCTCTATGGTCATGACGTGACAAGCAAGGGAAAGGCAAAACAAATGTAGTCATTAATTCCTGTGTAGCAGACAATATCTGGAAGGCTGTTCTAAACCTCCACTGAAACCCACAGTGATTAGTAGCTACTAATCCTGACAGCGGACACGTCAGGCCCACTAAATAAGATATAGCGATTCACACAATGTGTCACACAGTTGCCCAGAAATGAGCTACTAGCATCCTTAATTAATGAGCTAATTGAGTTGATGTTGGACCGGATCCCTTCTGAAGTGAACATGACTGTGTTTTCGTATCAAAAACACTGATACGAAAACACAGTCATGTTCACTTTAGAAGGGATATGGTCCAACATTAGAGCAGAGGACATATTATGTCCCATATTGACACTGCACTATCCAACTGAATGGAAAATACACTAACTCTCCAGTTGTATATCCTCTGTGAGAAGTGCAAAGAGTTGAGCCATGTGAAGCAGGAATCAGGGCAGCAGTTCCAATGTTGTGTTGGGCTTAATCAGTGCTCGGTCTGTCCTCCAGGTCTCTTTTCCAATAGGTCAAATCAAACTAAATGCCACAGTCCTGTAATGGGGACATGGTGTCACAAGTGGCACAAAGCTTCTGAGCAGACATGTTGGGTCTAAATGGGTTAGCAGCAGCACTGCACTGGACTCATCATAAACTATTAGTCATAGAAGAAATATGCGGCCAACATGAGGGATGGGCCTAGACACTCCCAAAATGACCAATCCATGCACCGGCTATAAATATTCATGATAATCCCACTCCCAGCTCATCATCGCAAAAGGGCAAAATCTATATTGGTTGTAAATTATAAATTCATAGGAAAGGTCACTTGCTTTAACAAAAATCGTTTGGTGGCTTAAGAAACATGGAGAGTAGAGATCTGACGGCTCAGTAGGGTATGCAGGCTTGTCAGTTGTGAGGATCAGATGTAATTTCCCTCCTAATCATAGATGTCTAATAGGTACACTGGAAAGATGTCAAGGAACACGTGAAGGATTCATCATCCATTTAGCAATATCAGATATTCAGAGATCTACGATTGTCAATAAGGTCTTTGATTCATTTAACTTCTTCCACCTTTCTGTCCTTACACTGGCCTTGTTCTCTTTCACTCCATCTCCCCTTTTTCGTTCATTCTATCCATCTTCATCTTTCTTCTTTATGTTGATCTGATCCTACCCTCTCATGTTGGCCTTGCTGTAGCTGTGTCTCTTATCCCCCTATGTCCGCTTTCCTCTGTTTATCCATCCATCTTTCTCTCCTCTCCTGATCTCTCTGTCGCCCCACTTGTCTGCAGCCTGCCTCCCTTTACAGTCATCTCTCCCCCGGCTGTGTCTTAATCCCACCTCCCTTTGACATGCTGCGGATAAACTGCATCTCTGTGTCAATATGACATCATTTAAACACACAACCTAGATCTGCCCTTTGAGTTATAGTCAATGAAAATCACACTTACAGTACATAATAATTCTCCCCCCGATGAAAATCGGGGAGGGAACTGTATATCTGTCTCTGTCCGTTAGTACATTCGTACGTTAGTCACATGCGATATCTCAGACCGCACTGGCCTGATTTTAATGAAACTTGGGTGAATGTTGCATCTTGCCACGGCATTTATAACATTACACTGATTGGCCAGATGGTGGCTCTATATTGATTGAAAATGCTAACTTTGAAAGGCCAAGCCCCTCACCCGAATTGACCTAAAGTCATGAAATTCGGTACATAGGTCCCTCTCCTCACAAGGAACAAATATGCCTCAGGAACTCATTTGCTCCGCCGTGACAGATTTTTCACTTTTTAGGATTTTGTGAAAAACACTTAAAACGCTACTCTTCTGTTACGGTATGACCGATCTGCACGAAACTTATCATGTGGCATCTATGGACAAAGTTCTCTCAAGTCAATATTTTCCATACTAGTACCCAAAACAACACAACCGCTATTGACCAATAAGCAAATACGTGGGTGTGGTCTGGCACATAAATGCATATAAATCAGTCAAGGATATTCGTATTGTAACATGCATATAAATCAGTCAAGGATATTCGTATTGTAACATGCATATAAATCAGTCAAGGATATTCGTATTGTAACATGCATATAAATCAGTCAAGGATATTCGTATTGTACATGCATATAAATCAGTCAAGGATATTCGTATTGTAACATGCATATAAATCAGTCAAGGATATTCATATTGTACATGCATATAAATCAGTCAAGGATATTCATATTGTAACACACATATGTTGCAAACACTGTCAAGACTCAACATATGCAAGAACATTCATATCGACCACACTGTGGCGCTATAACGGGCACGTGTTTATATCTCTTGATCTGTTTGACTCTTACTGCTTTCACATAGGATTTACTGTATTTTGGCCTTAAAAATGTATTGGGCCATGTTTATATGACCCCCTTACAAACAGGCCCATTGTTACCACATTCTTGCCTGCATACAAATGTATACCTCCCGTGAACATGTCGGCAACAAGTTGTAGCAGTAGTAATATACACCATCAAAAATACATTCATTATTAATTTGTTTAGGCAGGTCCTAAGAAATATTATAAGACTAATAAAATGTATTTTCAAAACAATAGAATGGTATATTTTGGGTTTAATTATGTTATGTCCAAATGAATGAAATCAATAGTTTATTATTTTGTTCATTAATACCCCAATCACAGTTAACACACATATTTTGTAGAAAAAATATAATGGAATACAACAGAATAAAACACAAATAATATTTTTTCCTACACAACTTGTGTCACTGGAATGTGTGGAACCGCTGTCTTATAAAAAAGTGATATTTTGAAAAAGAGCCACAATTCATCTCTTTCCTACCCTCACTCCACTTCGTTAGGGTGCAGGCATACATTGACAATATCTTCATCATGATACCCATAGAAAATAATAGCAATCCTATTTTCAGAAGCATGTGAGACTCGTGTTCATATTTCATAACCTCTGCGGACTTTTGGAGTTGCCTATAAGTGATCGAGCAAAATAATAGGCCTCCACTTGGTTTCTGGTCAATTATTGCATGCTAAATGTGTCAGTGTTAGATGAACAAATAGATGAGCTACCACTTCCACGTATTTGCCCAGCCAGAAACTACTTAACCAAATAGCCTACAGACGGAGATTCAGTGAAACAAAATCACATTAATTGAGACAAGTCAGTGAAGTCACAGGCTTTTGGTCGAGAGTAGGCCTAGGATACTAAGCGACTGGGAGTGAAGAGCAAAATAATGTGTTAAACTACATAACATGTTGGAAAAATGTTCTAATAAATGAGCCAACTAGACAAGATGACCATGAGCAGCACTCACCTCAGCTAACATTTCCCCAGCCTAATTGTAGCCTAACCAATATCCAAACAGAGAATCAGTAAAAACAAAAATCTGACATTGATTGATTTATCAAGATGAGTCCCCAACGCTTGTCTCAAAGCAGCGCAATAGTGCTGTCCCAATAAAAATGATGCTGAAATTATTTTCTAATTGACCACAGGCGGGTAGCCTATTGCTTCAAATGTATTACAATGATTGGATAACTTTGGGAGTTTCAGTAAGCAACAATTTGATACATGTCTTCAATTGCATTAGCCCATTTTCTTCCAATATTTTTGTAATTCAGTGATATTTATTCACACAGTAATTCTTCTGTGGTTAAGAAAATAGTGGGCTATGCTAAGAGATGGGAGAAGTGACATGCCTCGCAAAGTTAGGGAGCCGGCAGGAGGATGGTTAACTGGCACTGCCTCGCAACCATCAAGAGTTTAAGAGCTTAGTGTGTGCCAATGCTGCCACAGCATTACGGGCACGTTTCATACTAAGCCCTAGGCAGAAATGTACCAAAATGATTACTAGGTCATTAGGCGGAAATAAATGTTTTAGCTTTGATACCGGCAATACCTTTCAGATACAAGGGCTGAAAAGAAGTTGGTGGTATGGTAAAGTTGGCAGAAAAAGTCAAAGTATCAGAGTGATGAAATTTGGCACACAGGCTCAGGGATATGAGTCTAGCTAACCCACACGATATCTCAGACACCACTGGCCCAATTCTTCCGAAACATCTTGCCAAAGAGATCCGTTATTTTGCTAAATTTGACTGATTGGCCAGATGATGGGGCTATAACAAGAGGTGGAAAATACCAACTTTGAAACGCCACGCCCCTCACCCCGATTTACCTAAAGTCATGAAGGTACATTGCATTCGGAAAGTATTCAGACCCTTTGACTTATTCCACATTTTGTTACATCACAGCCTTGTTCTAAAATCATTTTCCTCCTCATCAATCTACACCCAATACCCCATAATGGCAAAGCAAAATCAGGTTGTTGGAATTTTATTGACATTTACATAAGTATTCAGACCCTTTACTCAGTACTTTGTTGAAGCCCTTTTGGCAGCGAATACAGCCTCGAGTCTTCCTGGGTATGACGCTACTGTATTTGGAGAGTTTCTCCCATTCTTCTCTGCAGATCCTCTCAAGCTCTGTCAGGTTGGATGGGGAGCGACTGGGCACTCAAGGACATTCAGAGACTTGCCCCGAAGCCACTTCTGCATTGTCTTGGCTGTGTAGTGTTGGGAGGTGAGGTCTGAGGACCTGAGTGCTCTGGAGCAGGTTTTCATCAAGGATCTCTCTGTACTTTGCTCCGTTCATCTTTCCTTTGATCCTGACTAGTCTCCCAGTCCCTGCTGCTGAAAAACATCCCCACAACATGATGCTGCCACCACCATGCTTCACCGTAGGTATGGTGCCAGATTTCCTCTAGATGTGACGCTTGGCATTCAGGCCAAAGAGTTCATTCTTGGTTTCATCAGACCAGAGAATCTTGTTTCTCATGGTCTGAGTCCTTTAGGTGCCTTTTGGCAAACTCCAGGTGGGCTGTCATGTGCCTTTTACTGATTGGTGGAGTGCTGCAGAGATGGTTGTCAATCTGAAAGGTTCTCCCATCTCCAAAGAGGAACTCTGGAGCTCTGTCAGAGTGACCATCGGGTTCTTGGTCACTTCCCTGACCAAGGCCATTCTCCCCCAATTGCGCAGTTTGGTTGGGCGGCCAGCTCTAAGAAGAGCCTTGGTGGTTCCAAACTTCTTCCATTTAAGAATCAAATAAAATCTAATTGTGTTTGTCACATGCATCGAATACAACAGGGGTAGACCTTACAGTGAAATGCTTGCTTACAAGCCCTTAACCAACAATGCAGATTTAAGAAAAATACCTACAAAAAAATCAAGAAATTTAAGTAACAAATAATTAAAGAGCAGCAGTAAAATAACAATAGAGAGGCTATATACAGGGGGTACTGGTACAGAGTCAATGTGTGGGGGCACCAGTTATGTCGAGGTAATTGAGGTAATATGTACATGTACAGTAGGTAGAGTTATTAAAGTGACTATGCATAGATAATAACAGAGAGTAGCAGCAGCGTAAAGGGGGATGCATTGCAAATAGTCTGGATAGCCATTTGACTAGATGTTCAGGAGTCTTATGGCTTGTGCCTGGCTGTGTAGTCATGAGTGAATAAGGAGTACAGGAGGGGACTGAGTAAGCACCCCTGAGGGGCCCCCGTGTTGAGGATCAGCGTGGCAGACGTGTTGTTACCTACCCTTACCACCTGGGGAGGCCCGTCAGTTTAGTCCCAGGGTCCTTAGCTTAGTGATGAGCTTTGAGGGCCCTATGGTATTAAACACTGAGCTGTAGTCAATGAATAGCATTCTCACATAGGTGTTTTTTTGTCCAGGTGGGAAAGGGCAGTGTGGAGTGCAATAGAGATTGCATCATCTGTGGATCGGTTGGTGCGGTATGCAAATTGGAATGGGTCTAGAGTTTCTGGAATAATGGTGTTGATGTGAGCCATGACTAGCCTTTCAAAGCACTTCATGGCTACAGACGTTAGGGCTACGGGTCGGTAGTCTTTGCTTCTTTGGGCACAGGGACTATGGTGGTCTGCTTGAAACATGTTGGTATTACAGACTCAGACAGGGAGAGGTTGAAAATGTCAGTGAAGACACTTGACAGTTCGTCAGCGTATGCTCGAGAACTCTTCCTGGTAATCCATCTGGCCCTGCGGCCTTGTGAATGTTGACCTGTTTACAGGTCTTGCTCACATCGGCTGTGGAGAGCGTGATCACACAGTCATCCGGAACAGCTGTTGTTCTCATGCATGTTTCAGTGTTACTTGCCTCGAAGCAAGCATAGAAGTAATTTAGCTCGTCTGGTAGGCTCGTGTCACTGGGCAGCTCTCGGCTGTGCTTCCCTTTGTGGTCTTTAATAGTTTGCAAGCCCTGACACATCTGACGAGCGTCGGAGCCGGTGTAGTATTCAATCTTAGTCCTGTATTGATGCTATGCCTGTTTGATTGTTCGTCGGAGGGCATAGCGTGATTTCTTATAACATTCCGGGTTAGAGTTCCGCTCCTTGAAAGTGGCAGCCCTACCTTTTAGCTCAGTGTGGATGTTGCCTGTAATCCATGGCTTCTGGTTGGGGTATGTACGTACAGTCACTGTGGTGACGACATCATCGATGCACTTATTGATGAAGTCAGTGACTGATGAGGTGCACTCCTCAATGCCATCAGAAGAATCTTGGAACATATTCCAGTCTGTGCTAGCAAAACAGTCCTGTAGTTTAGAATCTGCTTAATCTGACCACTTTTTTATTGACCGAGTCACTAGAGCTTCCTGCTTTCATTTTTGTTTATAAGCAAGAATCAGGAGGATAGAATTCCCCAGATCTGTGCCTCAACAAAATCCTGTTTTGGTGATCTACGGACAATTCCTTCGACCTCATGGCTTGGTTTTTGTTCCGACATCCACAGTGGAATCTTATATAGGCAGGTGTGTACCTTTCCAAATCATGCCCAATCAATTGAATTTACCACAGGTGGACTCCAACCAAATTGTATAAACATCTCATGGATGATCAATGGAAACAGGATGCACCTGAGCTCAATTTCGAGTCTCATAGCAACATAGCAAAGGATCTGAATAGTTATGTAAATAAGGTATTTCTGTTTGCAAAAAAGGTCTATAAACCTGTTTTTTCGCTTTGTCATTATGGGGTATTGTGTGTAGATGGATGAGGAAATATTTTTGAAAGCAATTTTAGAATAAGGCTGTAACGTAACAAAATGTATAAAAGGTCAAGGGGTATCAATACTTTTCAAATGCACTGTACATAGGGTCCCTCTCCTCATAAGGAACAAATATGCCTCAGGGACCTATTAGGTCCACCATAATGGATTTTCGTGGGGGACGACATGTTTGCTGTTGCCTTGTTTAAAACTAGAGTTATTGACTGGATACTCAGATGGACAGGTACAACAACTCAAATGGGACATGGGAGGGGGAGCTACAACAGACAAATCACATTTTTCGATTTCTGACACAATCCAAACAGTATGCCTACACACGGCAAATACCAAACATTGACATTGATATTGGTACTCCTTGCTGTAACTTTGACGTTGATCTGTTGGTCTCTAGTGTTGGCTATGCAATGTTCTCCCAGGGTTGTGTTTTTGTAATTGATCCCATCAGTTAGCTCCCCTATAAGAGCTCTTGTCTATTCATTGCAAAGTGGGACCGCGAAGTGGAGTGGGCCTGTGAAAGGGGGATGGGCACTGAATTGGGTTAAATAATTTAGTTGATGGAAAAGATAATTAATGGGCAAGCCAATAGACAAGCCAGAAGCGATGGGGGGGGGGGTCTAATCTAAAGGCCATGAATTATTTAACGCCGGTACAGGACAGGAATGACAATTTCAGTGACAGCACGCAACAAACAAGGTCTACCAATTATCCCTGGCATTTTCCTGTCCGTCTTCTTTACTGTGCACTTTATTCACACCCTGTCAAATCAATGAGCGGGGAGGCAGAGCGGAATCTACCTCTTAATAGACCTGGTCAAATAAAAAGCCTGTGTTATGGGTATATTGGGAAAGCTGGGCGAAGTGTCAGGGTGGTACAGGATCCAAGGTTAAAAATTGAATGGTAACTTAGGGTGCATTCGTAAATTCAATCTGGAGTGCCAGAGTGTTGTCAGATTGTCCGTTCGTAACTTCTGAGCGTTTCGTTCTCGGAGCGTTCAGAGCGCACACTGGACACCCTGGCCGTGGAGTCGTGTAGGGTTGATCCGAGTGTTCTGGCTTCACAACGGCAGTCAAGCACCCAAGCTAACTGGCTAATATTGGCTAACTAGCTAGCTACTTCCAGACACAAATGAGAGAACCCCTCACTCTGACCATTTTACCCAACCTAGCAGAGCTGGTTAGGCTGTTTTCATGTTATCCAGAGCGTTGGTGACTAACTGTGCTGCCGGTAACAATTGAAATTTTAGTGACACCCGCCCTATTCAATTGGTGTTGAGTGTTTGGAAATTTGTCAGTGTTCGGAAATTTGTCAGACGAGCGTGTTCTGAAATAAGAGTAGATAGCCAGAATTATTTAACGAACGCGCCCTTATAATAGACGTTATCATTTAAAAATGTACCAGAACTAGACACATCCATTCCACCACCAATTGGGTAAGTAACATTTATATAATGGAGATGGTAACATGTACTCTGCCTATATGGTAACATGTACTCTGCCTATTTTTAAAGGGAGATGGTTAGATGATTGAGATACAGTATTACAGTAAGGCCAACACTTGAAATTTGACTAGAGTACGATGCGAAACCCCTAACATCCTTCCTTTATGGCTATAGTGGATAAGTGCTTGACTGGACTTGAGTTCTTTGGTTGGGGGTATACATTCAACCCAGTAAAAATTATCTGATGAAGACAGGTTAGTTACACTTACACTTAGTTGTAATTGTTTGTACTAATTTATAAAGGGTAAGAAATATTAAACTCTTATTAAACTCTATTAAAAGCTTTTCCCCTGAAGACAGTTTTATAGAGAATTTATGATGGATTGGTTCAAGTTGTTGATGCCTACCAATCTGTCCTGAATAAGCAGTAGCTATCAGGGTCAGGGTCGACTTAGCAACACACCGCTGCCTGACTACACAGCTTTTAAATTATGTGTAAAGAAATCAACCACCAGTGTTTCATCAAACACAATGCAAAGTGAGTCGTATTCTATTCCTCTATGGTAATCCCTCTGTGTAGCTCTTCTGTTCCACACCACACACGTCAAAATGAAACCTCAATAGAGTCAGGGTTTAATTCCTCAAGCTTGTCATCTCCAGATGGCTATTATTTGTATTTATTTTTTTGCTTGTTTATTTATTGATGTTAAAGCTGGAGATCCTCAGAGGATAGTAGCCAGCTGTTGCGTTTTGGCGTCACTCCACATAAATGTGGAGGATCGTTATCCTCTTGATCGCATAGCTGTCACTGCCTTCTCTCTCTCCTGCTGCCCAAATCAGGAGGTGGAACCTAGCAAAGTGTTACACTTTTTGTCTTCCATTCCAGCTTGGTGTGTGCAGTTTGCCGTTCAGGCACTTTAGGCCTTCATTTTCTCTGTGTCCTCCAGGAGCAATTCACTATATCTTTAGGGAACTTTTTTAAAGCCTTTTGATGATATCCAGAGGAAATGGATTGTTGAATTATTAAGTGAGGGCTTACCTGTTCTTATACAAATGTTGGACAAGTTATTTTATTCTCATTCTACTCTGTCTGCAAAATAATCTATTTTACCTCAACTTTCCTTGTTTAAATGTTTATGTTTAATCTAGATTGCTTTGCTAATTCATCCTTCATCCTTCAAACATCCCCATCCCACAATCTTACCAATAATAGAATACCAAATGGAAGTATGTTATGCCTACACGTTCAACCCATGTCATTCGGCCTAGCTAAAAGCTAAATGGTTAGTGTTGAAGGTTTAGAACGTGAAGGCACAACATACTTCCTAGTTGATTGGAATATGTAAGCGTTCCACTGTTCTAATTCTCTGTTCTTTCATGTTTAAACAATAACACTCTGGGTATACTTGTGTAAAATGTAGGTCCTCTGGTTAAGCTTCCTACCAGACAAAAATTGTCTCAAGGTACTTGGATATTCAATTAGGCAAACTGGCTTCTAAATCTCTTAACAAACCTCGCAAATGAACTTTGACTCAAAAGATAATGGGCAAATATATACCAAATTTCTCAGCCTTTTCCTTCAATAATATAATATGACACTTATATCCGAAGTGACTTACAGTCATGCGAGCCTAAATTTCACGTATGGATGGCCCCAACGGGAATCGAACCCACGACCTAAGCGCCGTGCTTAACTGACTGAGCATGAAGACACATATGCATACAACTCCAAAATACCTATTATAATCAGAGCTTGGAACCGGTTCAGGGAACAGAAACGAAAACCGAAAAATAATTAAATTGTTCAAGGAACGGAAACAGAACCGGCAATGAAAGTGAACTTTAGGTGCCTGACAACTCACCCTGAATTCCACTCTATCGATCGCTACATACATTCAGTATGAATCTGCCATCCTAGAAGTCGTTGTGTGACTTCAAAATGAGGGGCGATGTACAAAGCAAATTAATCAGCGATTGGATCGTCTCTAAGAAATCTAACCAATCAGAGTATCAAAGTTAATAACGTCATCGTGAAGGCCGGGTCTGGCCCAACCCATTGGTTTCTGGGACCAATCAGAATGGTCAGAATGTGTTAGCATTCTAGATATCGTAGGTGAGGGAGGCAAATACAGACTCATCGTGGAGAATAAACGTCAGTTTGGCCAGAGTGATGTGGCTGGGTAGTCTGGAAAGATCTGTATTCTTGTGGAACAGAACCGTTACTTTCAAATCTTGAGAACTGGTTAATAATGTTATTATTCCTGTTAAATTCCTAATGGCGGGTATATAATTATGTGAAGTTATCATGCTAATTATAACCTAAACACATTCCAGTTCAGGTCATTTCATGATGTTCAGCGCTTCAAGCCAAGCCTCCTCCATGTTTACTCCTAACTCTCGCCCCCTCCCCACTGGTGAAATTTCATTTGCATCTAGTGCCTGCACTTATCTGACAAATCAAACATGTAAACAACTAACTTCTCTGTTTCCGCTAACTGGTGAAGTAAATTAAGGAGGTATTTTTATAAAAAAATATGTTGATTTGATAGGTTTCAAAAAGTATGAACTGTTACTTTTTTGGTTTCGAACCAGTTCAGAACTTTATTTTCTGGTCGGAACACCGGAACGGAATGAAAGAAATAGGGGTTCTGTTCGGAACGAAAACATTGTAAAATAATTTTGGTTCCAAACCACGATTATAACCCTTTCTCTTTTTCAAAGCAGAGAGGCCTCTGACAAGAAGAAACACATATTATAGGATAATGGAAGTAGAAGTGATACAAGAAGGCATAGGTGTATCAGGGGTTCTTAGACTAAATCAGCTGAACTGTTTACTTTTAGTGTAGGATTAATTGTGTGCTAACCTAGCTCATCACACACACAACAACACACACCACTCTCTGTCTCACCTGTCCATTCTTTTTTAAGTCGGCCCACATGCTGGTCCCATCTCCGCCCCTCATCAGGACATGGTAGGTGAAGAAGTAGATGCCAGGTAGGGGGCAGGTGAACTTGCCAGTACTGGGTTCATAGTAGTTCCCCACATTGGTCACTACGTCGTCAAACCTCAACACCTCACTCCCTTCATGCTGTTTGCGGAGGCCAGCGTAGAAGGCGATCTTGGGGCTGTAGAAGGAGGGGATGTAGCCCCCTGGGCCAGGGCCGGGGGGACCAGGGGGGCCTGGCTTGCCTGGTTCTCCTGTGGGACCTCTGGGGCCTGGGGGGCCAGGGCTCCCACGAAACCCAGACTTGCCCCTTCTCCCTGTGAAGTCTGGGGGTTGGGGGGAGACAGCGGTCAGCTCGTGGCTGCCCTGTGGGGGGGTGAAAGAGTCGCACACCATCTTGCAGCTGCCGAGCATCTCATAATGGGTGTTCCCGCCTCCAGACGCCCCCCCTTTGGTGGTGTGAACCAATAAGGGGATGGCAACCAGCAGCACCAGCACCATAGCCACGCCCACTCCTGCCCCGATGACACGTTTCCTGCGGCTGAGCCGGGAGGCGGCCAGAGTGAGGAAGTCCTCCTCCCCCTTGGCCGGAATGGTGGTGCCGGCCAGAATGAACTCTGGGAAAACCAGGACTAGGGGGAGAGATGGTGAGAGAGGGGCTAAGGGGGGAAAGGCGATGGGACAGAGAGGTTCTACACTGGGAGTAGGGGGTGAAGTAGTTAATTTGACCTAAGGGAAATAAGATGTAAATGAGGGAGAGTGAAAAGGTAGGAGGGTTGTGAGGAAAGACTATAAATATAGGAGATTTCAACGTAAAGACAGGAATAAGATGATATAGGACACTTAAGGAACAGCAAAGCTCAATGTCGCAAAGTCAGGAGTCGTTGAAGTCAAATGTCAGGAAGAGAATACAAAACATGTTTTCATTCCGTTCATTTTTAAATTTGTTTTTCTAGGTTTATCCTCTAATTTGTCAAAATCTTTTTCTCCACATTTATTTTTTAACGTAAAATGTTTAATCCGCAAAACAATATTTATTCACTTTCTTCATCCTTCTTTTCAGTAAAGATCTCACTGATATCAAATGTAGTATGTTATTTTCTTTCAGAGGGCTAGAGGTGAAACCAGCCAGTTGAGTGTGGACACCTTCTCAGTGTTACAGACATGGGTTGAAACTGACTAAGTCCCACATCCAGTTCTTTGGAAGGTTAAATGCAAGGTTTTTCCCTGGGATGGAGTGTAGATTGTTCTAAAGGGTTCTCTAAAAATATAAATATTTTTCAGCCAGAATGGCAGCAGAATCTCCTGGTGGAATGTCCTTATATTTCTCAGTTGGAGAGCTGTCAGGTGGGGTCTGCTCCAGTATTCCCAAAGGAGTCCATCTCACCCACGGCATTCAGTGAAGGGCACTCACTTGTCTGGTCCAAGGATGAGTGGAGAGGAATGAAAGAGCGCTTAAATCTCTTGTATTTGTTCCTATTCCTCCTTCCTTGTGTTTCTCTTTCTCTATGTACTTTTCATCGCTTAATCCTGGGTCTGTTTTCCTCTTGGGCAGACTAACAAATTCCCCTCTCAGATATGGTTGTTGGAAGGTGATTTTTTTCAAAAGTCAGTATTTATTGAAACAGTACTGAGAAAATGTTCTGTTCCTCATAAAAACTTGCTTCTCTGTTTTTTTTGTGGTGAGTTGAGTCGTAGCAGAGAATATCTAAGGTTCCACTGCTCGCCTGTAAATCAGACATCTTGTGCCAGGAGCATTCTATTGGGGGAAGGAAATATATTTTGAGGTTGATGTACATTTAGGCCTACTAAATGAATAGAGTATTTGATTCCCTATATTAATTGCCTTGATTACTATAGCTCAACCATATGCATAAGATACAATGAAGTGTTGATAATATCTAACCATTAACACAATTCTAATAACTTACACAATTATTGCAAAGCAGAGTTTAAATATTGATATCCAATACAAATTGTTTAAATTCATCATTTTATGTGAAAATGAAAGAGGTTTAGTACTACTGTAGAGTAACTTGATTCAAAACTAGTAGACTTAAATGGTTACATTTGTGCAATACATGAATACATGTGAGACTACTTAATCTTTGGAATAATAACAAAACTAATTGTAATAATACAATTATGAATAACAGCCACGCCGAAAAATAATTTGAAACAAAAAAATGTGCTTTGCATAGTAGTCTAGATTAGTTCATTTTTAGGATATTCAATTAATTATCAGTAACTTTATTTAAGCATTTTTAATTACACACATTCCGATATTTAATGTGACCATATATGTTTCTTATGTTGGCCTAGTGAAAATATAAATATCTCCGAGAGATAGAGGCTATTTCAAACAAATCTTTAAAAATATATTTGTTTTATATCGCTCACCTTTTGCTCCTCGCTGCACAATAGAAATGTCGATGATCTGAGATACGCTGTGGGAAGGTGCTTCAGTTTCGCGCAGGTAGACTTTCAACGTGGTCGAGAAAACAGTGAAGACAGCGCATCCTCACCGTCGTCTCCGTGAGTTGTCAAGCTCTGGAATAGTCCGATGAACTCGAAAACTAACAGCAAATTCACTTTTGTTTTTCTCTTAATACAACGAATCGTCGTTATGCCGACTATGATTATTTTTCCAGTCAGTGCGTAACAGGTCACTAGTTGGTCATCAACACCCAAGGCAGACAGACGGAACAAAATAGTGACTTAGGCCACCACTTACCTAATTAACTTTTCACTTCCTTTCTATGCTCTAAAATATTCTAAAGAGAATTGTTGTAGATTTTCATATTTTAATCCACAGATAAGCGTGCAACAGTTTTCTCACTTGTTAGATTTCCTCCTCTCTCCTCTTGACAGTCGCGCGCTCTGCACCCCGCCCTCTCGCACAATGTTCCTGTGCTCCCTCTTTCCGCTCTTACACATCGTCCCATTCTGTATGACCTTAGTTGCTTTTCTGTGTCATTATAGTCTTATAAGCGCGTTGATAACTTATCTTAGCTCTAGAATAAACAAAAATGTTAGCATACACAGCAGTTTGTGTATATATTATTTCTGGCTCGTCACACATGGGGCAAAAGCCACGAGGCACGAGCAGCAATCAGCTACAGGTGAGGAGCCAAATGGCCTGAATAGAACTCTCACATACTAGTGACATGACTGTTTAGGCAACCATTATGTCCCTCCCCTATCGCCTCTTGTCATCACCACAATAGAGACATTTAGTTTTTGTCTTACTTCACATGGAGAAGAAAAAGTGTGTGTAGTGTTAATACAAATGATTATATTATGATTATGATAACTTTACAGGATTGTAATGACTAAAACATCCCTTTATCAAGGTCTTATTTCACCCAACCTCTTATGGTGTTTTTTATACAATGTGTTTTTTTCTGTCTAGTGCATTTTCAAAACCATTGCTTGTTAAAGATATGAGCAGATAAATAGCAGAATCTTTGTTAGCTCTAACTCTAGGCGGCATTCTGCCTTCTCCCTACAGTTTTTAGCCATTAGCTTCACCCACGACTGTCTCATGTGAACTACAATCCCTACGCTGTGTTTTAACGTTTACAAATGTCAATAATAATCACTTTCAATAAGGCTTTCGAAACATTTGGCCCATATCTTTCATCAGCGAGAAAGAATCCTTCAAATAAAAAAGATAACACTTACTGTAGCAGTTTTGCACAGATCCATACAGCTATGAGTGCCTCCATCCGACGATACTACACTTCCCGAGTTATGCTTACACACAGGTGTTCCGAGCATGCTAGATGGCTAATTAGCACAGATGGTCGCCGCTGATCTGCCGTCTGTTTTCCGTAAACAAGCACTGTATCATGGAGATATGGCCATGTGGGAACACTAACCGTAACGCTATCATTGTGTGTATCAAGTTAACCTTTTGTTTTTAGAACATTATTTCTTGCTGATATGAAAGATAAGGTTATTATGCTTCCAAAACCATACCGCAAGCGATGCATGTTAATGTCCGACCAAGCATCTGAGATCTTAACAAAAGGTACCCCTACAGAAGACGCCTTCATCCAATTACTCTTATGTGTAATGTAATGGAACTGAGAGTCATGATCAAGGGCTATATTTTTGTATAACATTTTAAGTTTTATTGGTGGTGGGAGGGTAGGTGAAAAGAGAGTGATGTGGATAGGAGATGTACTGATGTGAGACTGAGACACGGTGTGAAGAATGACAAACTGTGTATGTGTGTGTGAGAGAGAGGGAGAGGGTGAAACGAGGAGAGTGGTGTTCTCAGGGCTGTTGTCAGTGCCTCTGTGTTTCTCCAGCTTTCAGATCTCATTAGTGGTGAAAGACACATTGCTACTGACAACCTCCCGTTTTTCTTTTGCTCTCTCTCACTCTTTCATTCGTTCCTTCTCTCTTTGTTTCTCAACATATTCTATACCTTTAGCGCCTTCAGATGTCTCTGTAAATGTCAACAGGCCAGTGACGTGCGGTGAGGTCGGTGGCTGGGTAGGCACTGGCTATTATCCAAGCCAGATTTATTCACAAATAAACCTTGATGAAGCCCAAGTTCATCCATACAACAGATAGCTCCAAAAACCTGAGTGGCTATTAAAAGAAATTGACCAAAAATGTTCACCAAATGTAAATACCAATTTAGCCTAGATACACACACTTAAAATACACACACATAATAATAATATTATTATGTGAAATATTATTACACACACATGCACTGAGTATACCAAACACAATTTGTTGGGGCATGTACTCCACAAGGTTTCGAATGCATTCCACAGGGATGCCGGCCATGTTGACTCCAATGCTTCCCACAGTTGTGTTAAGTTGGCTGGATGTCCTTTCGGGTGGTGGACCATTCTTGATATACACTGGAAACTGTTGAGAGTGAAAAACCCAACAGCAATGCAGTTCTTGACACAAACCATTGCGTCTTGTCACCTACTACCATACCCCGTTCAAAGGCACTTACATGTTTTGTCTTGCCCATTCACCCCCTGAATTGCACACATACACAACCCATGTCTCAATTGTCTCAAGGCTTAGAAATCCTTCTTTAACCTGTCTCCTCCCCTTCATCTACACTGATTTAAAGTGGATTTATTTTAACAAGTGACATCAATAAGGGATCATAGCTTTCACCTGGATTCAGTTGGTCAGTCTATGTCATGTCTCAGGTTTAGGAGAGCAAGTGTTCTTAATGTTTGGAATAATATATGTATATATTAAATAAGATTCCAACACAATGTCAATATCAACAATTGAAATGACAGAAATCAGTTAAAAACATCAAAAAAGTGTCTCATCAAAACACAATTCTAGCTTGATAAATGAAGTGCTTCTACACCTGCATTGCTTGCTGTTTGCGGTTTTAGGCTGGGTTTCTGTACAGCACTTTGTGACATCAGCTGATGTAAGAAGGGCTTTATAAATACATTTGATTGATTGATCAAAGGGATGTTGTCTATTCTCATGTTCATTCAACAGTAGCCTAATCCCCAAATTGCAAAGGAAAATGTATTAGGCCTACCTTTACTTGTAAATTAAGTCTATTCGTTTGTCCTTCGTGCTGAACATCTTGGTGACAGCGTTGCAGAAGTCACAACAGAACCCCATGACCATTATTTTATTATGCATGGACACAGAAGAACCACGGTCGTGTGGGAGACACATCCCCAAGGCCTCCTTCGGTTCCATTTTCACACTGACACAAAAAGACAAACACACACAAACAGTAGCTGGTAGCACAGGTATTCTGCTCCATCCATTAGGGCATCCAGCCAGTCGGAGAGAAGAATCATTCCGCTCTAGTGCGCCCCCATGCAGCCATGCACACTGAATTGCTGTAGTTAGTTACATCCATCTTGTAGAAGCCACATACATTTCCAAGATTTGTAAAAGACTGGGTAAAAAGTATAAATAACAATTTTGTTTTTAATAACCATTTTGTTTCTGGTGTCCTTTGACAGCTCTTTGGTCTTGGCCATAGTGGAGTTTGGAGTGTGACTGTTTGAGGTTGTGGACAGGTGTCTTTTATACTGATAACAAGTTCAAACAGGTGCCATTAATACAGGTAACGAGTGGAGGACAGAGGAGCCTCTGTGAGAGCCAGAAATCTTGCTTGTTTGTAGGTGACCAAATACTTATTTTCCACCATAATTTGCAAATAAATTCATTAAAAATCCTACAATGTGATTTTCTGGATTGTTTTTGTTGTCATAGTTGAAGTGTACCTATGATGAAAATTACAGGCCTCTCTCATCTTTTTAATTGGGAGAACTTGCACAATTGGTGGCTGACTAAATACTTTTTTGCCCCACTGTATTTTTGTAAAAATAAATAAAGTCCATTTAAACCATGTTTTCCAATGAAATTGATTGAAAATAATTAAGTCTGAGTAAATTTGTTTGTAGAGAAAATCTAACAAGACTGGCCTCAGGCCTTTCGTTCGCACACTAGCATCTGGGCTGTTTTCAGCCTTTTGTGGCCTAAGTGTGGAATGTACTGTCAGTTCTACACTTTAGTTATTCATCGGCCAACTTTAGTGAGGGAGAAAGTGAAACACATATTGAATATGGATCAATAGATCACTCCCCAGGATGTATACTGTCAGCTGCTTGAGCCGCTGGGCGCCAGACAAGCCTCTGGTCACATTAGCATACGCAGGAAGAAAAAACTAGAGCATGACCGATATGGGTTTTTTGGGTCCGATTACGATTTGTTGGTGGGACAAAACATACAGATTCTACTATATCTGCTGATATTCCAGTTTTCAGTAGGGAAATGGGAAAAGTGAACATTTTCCATACTGAATTCTCATAAATTGCTATCCAAAAGAGCAATTGTCCAAGAAATATGTTGATTTCATACATTGTGACAATAATGACATGAAAATGGTCGCAAGTGTTCAGATAAGCATGATACCTTTTTTCATCCTATTTATTAAATATCAGTTATTGGTGGAATTATAAGCCGGTTATCAATATATCTATAAAAGACCAATACCAGCCGATAATATCGGGGAAACAATATATTGGTCATGTTCTAGACAAATAACAAGAGAGCTGAGAGTAAAACCAGAGAAAACTATGCTAGATCCATCTGCATTATAAAATAGATAATATATTATAGACAAGAGGACGTGTATAAGTGTAACTTCATAATTGGAGTGACACATGTTAGTCTCCATAGTTTGAAGGACAGATTTACAAAGTGTTTCAGTATTATAAGTCTGGCCCTTTGTGTGTGTGCGCATGCATGTGCACTGGTGTGTGCACATGCAGAGCATGTACTGTGCCTTCTGAAAGTATTCAGACTCCTTGACTTTTGTCACATTTTGTTACGTGACAGCCTTACTATAAAATTGATTAAATGAAACAATTTCCTCAGCAATGTACAGAATATGCCATAATGACAAAGTGAAAACAGGTTTTTAGGCATTTTTGCTAATTTATTCAAATCTGAAAACAGATACCTTATTTACATAAGCATTCAGACCCTTTTCTATGAGACTCGAAATTGAGCTCAGGTGCATCCTGTTTCCATTGATCATCCTTGAAATGTTTCTACAACTTGATTGAAGTCCAGCTGTGGTAAATTCAATTGATTGGACATGATTTAGAAAGGCACACACCTGTCTATATAAGGTCCCACAGTTAACAGTGCATGTCAGAGCAAAAACCAAGCCATGAGGTCGAAGGAATTGTCCGTAGAACTCCGAGACAGGATTGTGTCAAGGCACAGATCTGGGGAAGGGTACCAAAAAATGTCTGCAGCATTGAAGGTCTCCAAGAACACCATTGCCTCCATCATTCTTAAATTAAGAAGTTTGGAACAACCTAGACTCTTTCTAGAGCTGGCTACCCAGCCAAACTGAGCAATCGGGGGAGAAGGGCCTTGGTCGGAGAGGTGACCATGAACCCGATGGTCACTCTGAGAGAGCTCCAGAGCTCCTCTGTGGAGATGGGAGAACCTTCCAGAAGGACAATCATCTCTGTAGCACTACACCAATTAAGGCTATGACAGCCCGCTTGGAGTTTGCCAAAAGGCACCTAAAGATTATCAGAACATGAGAAACAAGATTCTCTGAACTGATGAAACCAAGATTAAACTATTTGGCCTGAATGCCAAGCGTCACATCTGGAGGAAACCTGGCACCATCCCTACTGGTGAAGTATGGTGGTGGTGGCAGCATCATGCTTTGGGGATGTTTTTCAGCATCAAGGACAGGGAGATTAGTCAGGATCGAGGCAAAGATGAACGGAGCAAAGTACAGAGAGATCCTTGATCAAAAGCTGCTCCAGAGCGCTCAGGACCTCAGACTGGGGTGAGGGATCATCTTCCAACAGGACAACGACCCTAAGCACACAGCCAAGACCAGGCAGGAGTGGCTTCAGGACAAGTCACTGAATGTCCTTGAATGGCCCAGTCAGAGCCCGTACTTGAACCTGATCAAACATCTCTGGAGAGACCTGAAAAAAGCTGTGCAGCAATATTCCCCATCCAACCTAACAGAGCTTGAGAGGATCTGCAGAGAAGAATGGGAGAAACTCCCCAAATACAGGTGTGCCAAGCTTGTAGCATCATACCCAAGAAGACTCAAGGCTGTAATCGCTGCCAAATGCTTTAACAAAGTCTTGAGTAAAGCGTCTGACTTCTTATGTTAATGACATTTATTTTTGAATTAGCAAAAATGCTTTGTTATTATTGGGTATTGTGTGTAGATTAATGAGGGGGAGAAAAACTATTTAATACATTTTAGAATAAGGCTGTTACAGACAAAATGTGGAAAAAGTCAAGGGGTCTGAATACTTTCCAAAGGCAATGTATGTAGCTGCTGACCTGACTGACTGCCCCAGGTTTAGATGAACGATGCCAAGAGGCGAAGACAATTGACAGAGAATTCGCTTTTTTGAGAGCTTTATAAAATATGAAGTGAGCTGATGAATATAGAAGTCTGTGATTTATATGTTTATCTTGTAATATGTGTCTCTTACATGCACCACTAACTGTAGTATGGTTAAAATGTTTAAATATGCTAAATAAATCTTGTTTAGATGATTATTGAAGTCATTCACCATTCAGAGAGAACTGTCCATTCCAACAGCAGATAAAACTAAACGTTTGAATATCATACTATTTCTAGATGGGGATATCGACAATCAAATCGCAATCTTCTGAGTCTTCTTTATGTTATTATTAAATAATAAACTGCTCTAAGGTGTACACACCTGACAACACATGGATACTCTTAACACCTTTCTCAATTTTCACCTAAAAGCTAAACCAAAGAGAGTCTTACCGATTTAAGGGAATACAGGTTGTGCAGAAAGTCAGTGGACCCTACAGTGTGGTCACGAATAGCTGGAATAGGGGGACACTGGTGCTCGTCCTGTAATATGACCGTTACATCCCACCACTTATCCTCTGGCCTTCACGTGTCTGACTGGTGATGACTGATAGGATGGCCTTCCCGCCAGGTGAATGGATGGAGCACCAGAGGGCTGCTGGGTCAAGTCTCAGGTGGGACATTCGGTTGTACAAATTACTAACATCCTTAACTGCCTGAGTAGGCTATACTGTATCTCATAACACCGAGACTGTCATTTTAGTTGTGCTCGATATAAAAGAGATTATGTTAAGCAAGTTATTGGTACAAAATTGATGTTGAGTAACTTTCCAAAATTGTCATTAGGATGAATAGGAAGTTGAGTGGGAGAGAGAGACCCCTGAGGTATGTGGAGTTGTCTTGGACCTCCTCTTAAAAACCTCCTCTTAACTCTCTTAGAGCTACCCCCCTACATTTTTTTCAATTTCCGCCTGAAGACATGCCCAAATCTAACTGCCTGTAGCTCAGGCACAGAACCAAGGATATGCATATTCTTGGTGCCATTTGAAAGAAAACACTCTGAAGTTTGTGTAAATGTGAATTGAATGTAGGAGAATATAACACAATAGATCTGGTTTAGATAATACAATGAAAAAACATACGTTTTTTATTTTTATTGTTGTATCATCATCTTTAAAATTAACAAGATAAAACAAACATTCTGATAGGATGATGGGGAAAATGTTAGTGAAAAACATAAGAGGGCAACAGTACTTGTGCAACATTTCAGAATGATAACTTCCAAAATGAGTGTGCTTACATGACATGTATCATGAAGTCACCCAGGTGTCCCACACAAGTAGCCCAAATGTACCCAAGTGGCCAAATTGGTGAAGTTGTACATTTTGAATGGAATAACTGTATACAAAATACCAAAATGGTATTCGAACCCCCCCCCCCCCCACACACACAAACAAAATGCAGAAAAAGCATTTTTTTTAAACATACACATTTACAAAATAACACTTTCAATATTTGGAAGACCCTCAGTCCTCTACACAATATTGTGCTGCTGATGCCAGGTGCCATAGCAGTCTCTTTCTGGGTCACCAAGCATGTGGTGCAGGTGATGGGGGACTTCATTTTGCAAAGAACACAGCGACGCCTCCATGCTGTGCCCTTTTGGCCCTGAGGCACATCCATGCCTGCAGAAATAAATTTGGGCAGATGAACACCACTTGTGGCAGGAGATGGATGAACCAGCTTCAGTGGGGGATGGACACCTTGGCACTGGGGGCTCCCATTCGGAGTCAGTGTCACTGTGAAAGAAAATGTTCAGTTAGAATAGTTTCACATATGAGCCCTGTATCAACAGGTATAATAAACATATACAGTACAGGGAACATAAGGTTGAATATATTATTATAGACCTGCTAAATCTACTGTCTCATTTATATTATGACATTTCAGCTAGATCTACTGTCTCTATTATATTATGACAGACCAGCTGTATCTACTGTCTCCATTTCACTTTGGCCATTGTTGTGGCCCTGCCCTCCCCTCAACAGCCTCAAATAGGCTATTTCATTTCACAAATAATATTTTATATTATTAATTTCAAACAACGGCATTAGCATGAGAAGAACTTACCAGTCCAAAACGATGTCCTCTCCGTTCAAAGAATATTCCTCCATTTGGGAATCGCTAAATTGAATCGTCCTCGATCAATTTCTTCTAAAATTGTGTGTACATCTGTATATCAAGACTTAGATTTAGCTTTCCCTGACTTAGTCACCATACTGATTGATATATAAACAGCTGAATATGCGCTTTACCAAAACAATGCTGTGCGCAACATGCGTGGCTCCTTCCGGTATGAATCGTCAATGGTGAATGAACCTCTTTACGCCGGAGTTTACTACATGGGTTGGTCTTCCAACACATAAACATAGCATATTTCTGTTTAGCTCAGCTCATTGGCTATCTACCCAGCCAGATTTCAAGGCGATCAGTGGTCATTGGGTTAAAATACAGTCAATCAACGAAACAGCAGTCATATCATTGGTGCACAATGATGTCATGACTTGTTGTCTTCAAATCGGTTTCTTTCAGTCAATACGTCCCGCGAAATGACCCATCAGGTTTGGTTGTGTTACAAACAAACCAGTTGATTGCAATGAAACCAAACATGACTGGAAAAGTCACGTTTTGTGTGTGTATTTACCTCGAATGTGTCGTCGAAAATGGAATGAGACGGAATTCACGACACAAGCGGTTCACAAAATGTTTGTGTTAGGCTATAAACATGGATTTTATCAAACAAAAGACCATTCATTGTGTAACAATGAGCATTGGGATTGCAAACAGAGGAAGATCGTCAAAGGTAAACTATTTATTTTATTGCAGTTTGTGATTTTGTTACGCCTGTGCTGGTTGAAATAGTTGTTTTTTATGGGGCTCTATCCTCAGATAATCGCATCGTATTCTTTCGCAGTAAATCCTTTTTTAAATGTATGTAGCGATCATCGTATATTGTCGAATTTCATCCCGTTACCGGGTTCTGTGCGCAGAGATGTTAAAAACAAACAATCAACAAACCAATCAGGTCTCGAACAGGAAGCCAACATGTTATCTGGGAGTTACCGCTGTGTGTGTTGCAGAGATGGCACCCAGACCAAATTATTATCTTTGGAAAGGGCCTGACCTGAACCAAAAGCTTGAGAGACAGAAAGCGATTGAGAGGGAGGGAGATTGAAATACAGTGCAGGCATGGTGCCATGTTGTCTATAGCAAGGCTTTGACACATCACGGACAAACTGAATTGGTCCACCCACACAGACAGTATGGTGAAGAAGGCGCAGCAGCACCCCTTCAACCACAGGAGGCTGAAGAAATTTGGATTGTCACCAAAAGCACTCACAAACTTTTACAGATGCATAATCGAGAGACTGAAAAACAGCTTCTATCTCAAGGCCATCAGACTGTTAAGCAGCCACCACTAACATTGAGTGTTACATACTCAATCAACTCCAGCCACTTTAATAATGGAAAAATGTATGTAAAAATGTATCACTAGCCAATTTAAATAATGCCACTTCATATAATGTTTACATACCCTACATTACTCATCTCATATGTACATACTGTACTCTATACCATCTACTGCATCTTACCACCTTTATGTAATACATGTATCACTAGCCACTTTAAACAATTCCACTTTTATATGTTTACATACCCTACATTACTCATCTCATATGTATATACTGTACTCTATACCATCTACTGCATCTTGCTATCTTTATGTAATACATGTATCACTAGCCACTTTAAACAATTCCACTTTTATATGTTTACATACCCTACATTACTCATCTCATATGTATATACTGTACTCTATACCATCTACTGCATCTTGCCTATGCCGTTCTGTACCATCACTCATTCATTTACATTCTTCATCCCTTTGCACTTGTGTGTATAAGGTAGTTGTTGTGGAATTGTTAGGTTAGATTACTCGTTGGTTATTACTGCATTGTCGGAACTAGAAGCACAAGCATTTCGCTACACTCGCATTAACATCTGCTAACCATGTGTATGTGATAAATCAAATTTAATTTGACATATTATTTAGACTGACCAAGTGTTTCTATATATGTGTGCGTGTGTGTGTGTGTGTGTGTACAGTTGGAGTCCAACTTAGGTTGGAGTCATTAAAACTCGTTTTTCAACCACTCCACAAATTTCTTGTTAACAAACTATAGTTTTGGCAAGTCGGTTAGGACATCTACTTTGTTTATGACACAAGTCATTTTTCCAACAATTGTTTACAGACAGATTATTTAACTTATAATTCACTGTATCACAATTCCAGTGGGTCAGAAGTTTACATACACTAAGGTGACTCTGCCTTTAAACAGCTTGTAAAATTCCAGAAAATTATGTCATGGCTTTAGAAGATTCTGATAGGCTAATTGACATCATTTGAGTCAATTGGAGGTGTACTTGTGGGTGTATTTCAAGGCCTACCTTCAAACTCAGTGCCTCTTTGCTTGACATCATGGGAAAATCAAAAGAAATCAGCCAAGACCTCAGAAAACAAAATGGAGACTTCCACAAGTCTGGTTCATCCTTGGGAGCAATTTCCAAATGATTGGAGGTACCACGTTCGTCTGTACAAACAATAGTATGCAAGTATAAACACCATGGGACCACGCAGTCATCATACCGCTCAGGAAGGAGACGTGGTCTGTCTCCTAGAGATGAACGTACTTTAGTGAGAAAAGTGCAAATCAATTCCAGAACAACAGCAAAGGACTTTATGAAGATGCTGGAGGAAACGGGTACAAAGTATCTACATCCACAGTAAAACGAGTCCTATATCGACATAAGCTTAAAGGCCGCTCAGCAAGGAAGAAGCCACTGCTCCAAAACCTCCCTAAAAAGCCTGTTTGCAACTGCACATGAGGACAAAGATAATACTTTTTGGAGAAATGTTCTCTGGTCTGATGAAACAAAAATAGAACTGTTTGGCCATAATGACCATCGTTATGTTTGGAGGAAAAAGGGGGAGGCTTGCAAGCTGAAGAACACCATCCCAACCATGACGCACGAGGGTGGCAGCATCATGTTGTGGGGGTGCTTTGCTGCAGGAGGGACTGTTGCACTTCACAAAATAGATGGCATCATGAGGCAGATTATGTGGATATATTGATGCAACATCTCAAGACATCAGTCAGGAAGTTAAAGCTTGGTCGCAAATGGCTCTTCCAAATGGACAATGACCCCACGCATACTTCCAAAGTTGTGGCAAAATGGCTTAAGGACAACAAAGGCAAGGTATTGGAGTGGCCATCACAAAGCCCTGACCTCAATCCTATAGAAAATGTGTGGGCAGAACTGAAAAAGCGTGTGCGAGCAAGGAGGCCTACAAACCTGACTCAGTTTCAGCAGCTCTGTCAGGAGGAATGAGGCCTACAAACCTGACTCAGTTACAGCAGCTCTGTCAGGAGGAATGGGCCAAAATTCACCCAACCTATTGTGGGAAGCTTGTGGAAGGCTACCTGAAATGTTTGACCCAAGTTAAACCATTTAAAGGCAATGCTACCAAATACTGAGTGTATGTAAACTTCTGACCCACTGGGAATGTGTTGAAAGAAATAAAAGCTGAAATAAATCATTCTCTCTACTATTATTCTGACATTTCACATTCTGAAAATAAAGTGGTGATCCTAACTGACCTAGGACAGGGAATTGTTACTTGGATTAAATGTCAGGAATTGTGAAAAACTGAGTTTAAATGTATTTGGATAAGGTGTATGTAAACTTCCGACTTCAACTGTATGTATCTGCGCGTGCCTGCGAGCTCACACACACACACACACACACACACACACACACACACACACACACACACGTGTAGGCCCATGTGTGTGTGCATGCACCTCTGCCTGTGTGTATATCTGATTATGGTCCCTGATTGCAAGTGGCAGTGTGCAGATTGAGTTACACAGCCTCTCTAATTCTCTCTATTAATGAGCAATGCTCTACACTGCTTCCCCGGACACCATCTATTAATCACAATTTGTCATCCGCCTCATGCTCTCCACTCCCTCCATCCCCCTCTCACCCCCTCCCGCCTTCTCTCTCACTCTCTCCATCCCCTTGCTCTTCACGTCTTGCCTCCTCTCTCCAACCAAATATGTCTACTTTACTTCTCTCCTTCAGTCTCAGTCTTAGTCTCTGTGTTCATTCATCCCATTCTATCCTACACCAACTCTCCTCTTCTTCCACTCCTTCCTTCTCTCCCTTCATTTTTCTCTCCTCTTACACCCTTCTCTCTTTCCCTCTCTTGCTGCCCATCCATTGCTCTTCCTTCCTCCTCAGCTGAGCAATATGGTCAAGCATACTGAGAGGGTTTCTCACTGAATTCTCAGGTTCTAATTCTGCTGACACGCTCAAGTAAACCGTTTCACACCAGCAAACAGTGATTTATTGGCCCAATTTATGTCTGTATCGATACTCTGTAATTACATATTTTTTTGTCATGGAGGTGTAGTTGTTTGGCAAAATGAAGATATTGAACAGTATGGAAGGCAAGACTAGTATTGGATGTGTTGGGGGGGAGCCTTGTAATTTGCTGCTGTAAGTCAGAGTAGTTACAGCCCAAGCCATGCATGCCTGTAACGAAGACGTTGGGAGTCAAACAGAG
Organism: Oncorhynchus nerka; assembly: GCF_034236695.1. Taxonomy (NCBI): domain Eukaryota; kingdom Metazoa; phylum Chordata; class Actinopteri; order Salmoniformes; family Salmonidae; genus Oncorhynchus; species Oncorhynchus nerka. Next base: position 64,825,982 of record NC_088397.1, on the reverse strand, counting down.
TGGATACAGGAACAAGAGTACCATCTGAACACAGAAACAATACTGCCTGATGGATGATAATAAAGGAGTGCTAGATAAAGGGTGAGTAATCAGGGAAGTGATGAAGTCCAGGTGTGCCTAATGAAGAGGCGCAGGTATGCGTAATGAAGGTTGCCAGGTGTGTGCAATGATGGGTTGCCAGGTGTGTGTAATAAAGGTTGCCAGGTGTGTGTAATGATGGGTTGCCAGGTGTGTGTGATGAAGGTTGTCAAGTGTGTGTAATGAAGGTTGCCAGGTGTGTGTAATGATGGGTTGCCAGGACCAGTGGTTAGTAGACCGGTAACATTGAGCGCCTCAGAGGGGGAGCTGGAGTAGACATGACAATGCCCCAAACATTGCTCATCCATTCAAAAAAATAAGATGCTTGCAAGATACATTATGCAGCTTTCAACACATGCGTGAGAGGAGTTGTGAAATGCTATATTTCATTTGTCAGTGTGTGTATGAGGGTGTGTTTGTGTATATGAAAGAGAGTGAAAGACAGAGGGAGAGAGTGCCCTGTACAGTTCATTAACCACTGATCAAAAGTATCTGCTGAATCCCTCCAGAACAATTTGTATCAGACATGTCCAACTTCCACCCCTCCTCCACCTCCCATAGTGAAGTATTAATTAAAGCTCTTGTCTAGCCACAGCCCCCCCTCTCCCACTCATGCCCCCACCATATCCATATTATCAATGTCTGAAATATGGACAGACGAGGGGACAATTAGAGGCATATGAAAAGAAAAAGACAATGGAAGAGTGAGAGTGAAACAGATTGGAATGGATAAAGAAACAGAGAGAAAGCTGAAACTCTTAAGGCAATTGATTGATTCTAATTACCATATTTATTATATTTGAGGCAGTATCTTGCTAGCGGAAATAATGATCATTATTTTGTGTATTGTACTGCTTTGGCAACATTGGATCATCCCTTTCATGCCAATAAAGCCTACTGGAATGATTGTGAAAGCAGGAGGATACTTGAAAAGAAAGGGAAAAGGGTCCGTTTTTTATTGCCAATAGACTTTATTCATGTGGCAGACATGATAGTTCTTACTCCAGGCCAAGAAGGAAGAAGTGGAAGTGCTCCATTGAAGTCTATGGAACAGCTCAAACATTCTTCAAGTTCTACCTTTAACCTAACTAATGACTAATAAACCAACCAACAATGGAAATAATCAGATTACATAAATTAACGACTGCAAACCACACCATACGTCTGATTTTAATCATCAATAGCATTATTGATTATTAGATTAGCATAAATACAACCTGCACAAATGTATAACGGCTTTCAAATGAATGAGATCTCTGGCACAGTTTCACAGTGCTTTGTTTCACCACGATTCAGATGCTCCTCTTCTCTGGTTCATCAACAAAATAAAAACAATAATAAATGTGCTGGGGCTAACAGTGGCGCTGTTTCCACCTACAGATTTTAGCTTTAAAGGCTGACGTCAGTGACGTGTATATTACGTCAATACGTAACTTGGGTCCCAACCCACTCAAAAAAAAAACTCCAAAAGAAACATACCACTTCAGCCTACACAGAGGTATAGGGATGTGTGTAAAACAGCACTGGTGTTTGGGGGGTAAGATTTTCATGTGCAAATGTCAGTCATGAGCAATCAGAGATCTACTCTCCCGGAGGAGGCAGGGACATACACACACACACACGTAAGGCCCAAAGGGAGAAGTGTGTGTGCTGAATAATTGAATATAGCCGCTCCTCTCACTGCTCAGAGGTCACAACCTTTCTAAAACGATGACAGGAGATGCATCCCCTGACCCCTCTCCCAGTCTCTCCCAATACATCTTATTCACTGGAATGAATGCCATCCACTCAGGGAGTAGCCTGAACTGGAAACTCTCTCTTAATTTACATTATGTATTCACCATAAATACCATCATTAGGCACATGCATCAGCTTTACATACTGTACAGGTTGATATAGGTGTTGTTGCCTAGAGAGAGGAATATGAATAAAATAATTTAGAAAGAGTTCAAAGATAAGACTCTTAAGTTGGACATAACGGAGAGAAGAAAACAGAGAAGAAACACTAACCCGTGATGAAGGACAGAAAGACAGCAGGGGAGGAAGAGAAGGCGAGGGATCATCTACCAGGGCTGACAAGGGCAGCAGAGAGGGAGGAGAAAGGGAGAGGGAAGCAAGACATTCGTGACCCTCTTCTTTAGCTCTTAAACCATGCTGTCCATGCCAACACATCACTGCCAGACAACACATCCTCCTATTCCACTACAGATGACAAGAACATGACAGCCTGTCTCATATAGTGGACAGTACTCACCAACACACACACACATACATACACTACCGTTCAAAAGTTTGGGGTCACTTAGAAATCTTTTGTCCATTAAAATAACATCAAATTGATCAGAAATACAATGTAGACATTGTTAATTTTGTAAATGACTATTGTATCTGGAAACAGCTGATTTGGTTTTTAATGGAAAATCTACATATGCGTACAGAGGCCCATTATCAGCAACCATCACTCCTGTTTTCCAATGTCACATTGTGTTAGCTAATCAAGGTTGATAATTTTAGAAGGCTAAATGAAAATTAGAAAACCCTTTTGCAATTCTGTTAGCAGAGCTGAAAACTGTTGTTCTTATTAAAGAAGCAATAAAACGGGCCTTCATTAGACTAGTTGAGTATCTGGAACATCAGCATTTGTGTGTTCGATTACAGGCTCGAAATGGCCAGAAATAAAGAACTTTCTTATGAAACTCGTCAGTCTATTCTTGTTCTGAGAAATGAAGTTTTCATGGAAAACAAAGACATTTCTAAGTGACCCCAAACATTTGAATGGTAGTGTACACACACACACACGAGGGATCATTGCCATAAACTGGGGCATGTGACATGACATACAATATTTATTCAAAGCAAAGATATTGAATTTGGCAATCATTGTGGCTACTTTGAAGAATCTCAAATATAAAATATATTTGGATTTGTTTAACAGTTTTTTGGGTTATTACATAACTCCATATGTGTTATATCGTAGTTTTGATGATTTCAATATTATTATACAATGTAGAAAATAGTAAAACAATAAAGAAAAACCCTTCAAATGAGTAGGTGTGTCCAAACTTTTGATTATCTGTGTGTGTGTGTATATATACAGTCTTGGCCAGAAGTTTTGAGAATGACACAAATATGAATTTTCACAGGGTCTGCTGCCTCAGTTTGTATGACGGCAATTTGCATATACTCCAGAATGTTATGAAGAGGGATCAGATGAATTGCAATTAATTGCAAAGTCCCTCTTTGCCATGCAAATGAACTGAATCCCCCCCCAAAAAATCCACTGCATTTCAGCCCTGCCACAAAAGGACCAGCAGACATCATGTCAGTGATTCTCTTGCTAACACAGGTGTGAGTGTTGACGAGGACAAGGCTTGAGATCACTCTGTCATGCTGATTGAGGTCGAATAACAGACTGGAAGCTTCAAAAGGAGGGTGGTGCTTGGAATCATTGTTCTTCCTCTGTCAATTATGGTTACCTGCAAGGAAACACTTGCCGTCATCATTGCTTTGCACAAAAAGGGCTTCACAGGCAAGGATATTGCTGCCAGTAAGATTGCACCTAAATTAAATGTCATGTCTTTACTATCATTAAATTGAAGACTTATAGTTTTATCCAAGATTCTCTGTAATTAGTATTATGCGATCAAACTGATTAATGGTGTAACTGTAATTAACTAGGAAGTCGGGGCACCAAGGAAAATATTCAGATTACAAAGTTATAATTTCCTAAAATAACTTTTCAGATATTTTCATATCTGATCCATAGTCTTCTGATTAATGAATGAATTACTTTACCTCATGTTAGTCTCATTCCAAACGTCGTAAATTGTTGGTCATCTGCACAAACCCAGTCTTCACTATGAGTCATCCATACATCAATTGTTTTAAATAATTTATTACTAACTAAGTAATTCACAGAAATGCATAAACAAACAGTAAATATGGTTCCAAGAAATGATAGGAGAATTTGCCCTAGTGGGTTAAACTGGCATCGCGACTTGTTAGACAAAAGGAGAAGTGGGGGTCAACTGAGATGAGACACTACAAAGTTGATAATTATAACAATTGAAATACTAATCCTTTGCACATGAACGCTCACTCATTCGGGAACAATTGCAATCAATATATATATTTACACTCAGTGTGTCGTCGGGATCTTTGTTGAAAAGTTTGTTTCTGTTGGAGAGCTTTGTCCGTCTCTCTCTCCCTCTGTCTTGGTTAGAGGGGATAGTTCAGAGCGACATTCATTAATTTCAATATAGAAGGTGTTTTGGCGGTTGTTGTTCTTCGCGTTCAATGATACCGAATTCCTAGCTGCAGACTAGTAATTAATATCAAAGACTTGTTCTTATTCTGTCGGTATCGAGAGTCTAAGAGTTTAACCACGTGGTATGGTTAAAAGATTCAGCAATGGTCTACAACCTTTGTACTCCCGTGATTGAGAGAAACATGGTCTGGTGATAATTTCTCAAAGTTGGGTTTTATTCGAATTGCAGAAAGGGGGCTGTCCCAGGATGCCTGACCCTAACTGGGCTCAGGGGCGGTCCTCTGATTTAGTTCAAATCAAAAGGGAATTGGATTTTCCTTCATTAAACAGTCCAAAATCATATTACACAATTTTACAAACAGTATCATACTCACTCATTCATCTTATACAACAATTAGATGTAAACCTCATATCTGAGGCTATTATTGTCACGTTCTGACCTTAGTTCTGCTATTATATCTTTGTTTTAGTATGGTCAGGGCGTGAGTTGGGTGGGCAGTCTGTTTGTTTTTCTATGTTGGTTTTTGAGTCCGGCCTAGTATGGTTCTCATTCAGAGGCAGCTGTCAATTGTTGTCCCTGATTAAGAATCATACTTAGGCAGCCTGTTTTCCCACTATGGGTTGTGGGTAGTTATTTTCTGTTCTGTGTTTTGTTGCACCGTTCAGGACTGTTCGTTTGTCGTGTATTGTTTTTGTTTAAGTATTCATTTTTTATTAAATTACAATGAATACTTACCACGCTGCACCTTGGTCCTCTCTTTTTCCCGACGACAGCCGTTACAATTATATGAACAGCGTTATGGTAATGTGGCCACACCGTCTCGCATGAGCTTCCCCAAATTGTAACAAACGGACCAGTTCGTAGCTGGATACTTTATACTTTATACTTTCTCCGGAACATGAAATTTGTTCGTACCTCAAGTTCTGTGAGGTGGAAGAAATTCCTTTGTTCTCTATGAAAATGTACTCTGCCTCTTATACTGTGTGGCCATGTGGCAGGGTCTTCTCCTCAGGAATTTACGACCTAACTCTGACCACTGCAGCCTACTTGAAGGAGGCAAGGGGGAGGCAGAGAGAGGGGGATGGGGCTTGCTATACCCAAAGAGGGCAACGTCATGACACAACCATTTACCGGATCATCAAGAACTTCAAGGAGAGCGGTTCAATTGTTGTGAAGAAGGCTTCAGGGCGCCCAATAAAGTCAAGCAAGCGCCAGGACCGTCTCCTAAAGTTGATTCAGCTGCAGGATCGGGGCACTACCAGTACAGAGCTTGCTCAGGAATGGCAGCAGGCAGGTGTGAGTGCATCTGCACGCACAGTGAGGCGAAGCCTTTTGGAGGATGGCCTGGTGTCAAGAAGGGCAGCAAAGAAGCCACTTCTCTCCCGGAAAAACATCAGGGACAGACTGATATTCTGCAAAAGGTATAGGGATTGGACTGCTGAGGACTGGGGTAAAGTCATTTTCTCTGATGAATCCCCTTTCCGATTGTTTGGGGCATCTGGAAAAAAGCTTGTCCGGAGAAGACAAGGAGAGCGCTACCATCAGTCCTATGTCACGCCAACAGTAAAGCATCCTGAGACCATTCATGTGTGGGGTTGCATCTCAGCCAAGGGAGTGGGCTCACTCACAATTTTGCCTAAGAACACAACCATGAGCCATGTGTGATCATTTTGACCCCACGGGGTGAGATCTTGTGTGGAGCCCCAGATCGAGGGAGATTATCAGTGGTCTTGTATGTCTTCCATTTCCTAAAAATTGCTCCCACTGTTGATTTCTTCAAACCAAGCTGCTTACCTATTGCAGATTCAGTCTTCCCAGCCTGGTGCAGGTCTACATGTAACAGTTTTCTTCCGCTGAAGGAGAGGACCAAAATGCAGCGTCGTTAGTGTTCAACATCTTTAATATAGATGATAAACGAGAACACTACAAAATACAGAACAACAAATGTGAAAACCGAAACAGTCCTATCTGGTACATAAACACAAAGACAGAAGACAATCACCCACAAAATACCCAAAGAACATGGCTGCCTAAATATGGTTCCCAATCAGAGACAACGACAGACAGCTGCCTCTAATTGAGAACCTATCTAGGCAACCATAGATATACAAAACTACCTAGAAAGGTGACAGCCCCATAAACATACAAAACCCCTAGACCAGATAAAACACATAAATCCCCCATGTCACACCCTGACCTAACCAAAATAATAAAGAAAACAAAGATAACTAAGGCCAGGGCGTGACACTACAATTTTGTTTCTGGTGTCCTTTGACAGCTCTTTGGTCTTGGCCATAGTGGAGTTTGGAGTGTGACTGTTTGAGGTTGTGGACAGGTGTCGTTTATACTGATAACAAGTTCAAACAGGTGCCATTAATACAGGTAACGAGTGGAGGACAGAGGAGCCTCTTAAAGAAGAAGTTACAGGTCTGTGAGAGCCAGAAATCTTGCTTGTTTGTAGGTGACCAAATACTTTTTTTTTTTTTTTTTTAATTCTCATTTTGTCTGTCATAGTTGAAGTGTACCTATGATGAAAATTACAGGCCTCTCTCATCTTTTTAAGTGGGAGAAATTGCACAATTGGTGGCTGACTAAATACTTTTTTGCCCCACTGTATGCCTCGGGGACCTATTAGGTCCGCCATAATGGATTTTTACATAATTGAAATGCATTTCAGGTGACTACCTCATGAAGCTGGTTGAAAGAATGCCAAGAGTATGCTAAGCTGTCATCAAGGCAAAGGGTATATAATATATTTGGATTTGTTTAACACCTTTTTGCTTATTGCATAATTCCATGTGTTATTTCATAATTCGATATGTGTTATTTCATAGATTCGATGTCTTCACTATTATTCTACAATGTAGAAAATAGTAAAAACAATAAAGAAACCATTAAATGACTATGACTGTCCAAACTTTTGACAGGTACTGTATGTGTGTATATGTGTATATATGTTTTCCTTTATTATTTACCCCTAACCCTATCACCCTCCCCTATTTGGAGTAAACTAAAGAACAACAACATTTAGGCTTCTAATTACAGTTTATACTTACTATACACATTTTATGGACACAGTATATTCTACAATAGTTATTTTGTTATTTTAATTCCCACTCTTCAGCTCCCTTTAACCCCTCCCATCTTTCTCTGAACACCATCCAGTTTTAATTTCGCCATATACAACTCTGCTGTGATGTTTCACAAAAGTTCTGAACCTTTCTATTATCATAGTTTATACAGATTGTAAATTAAAGATAAACATTTTTGCTAAGAGTAGTGATCCACCGATATGACAATTTTGTCCGATATCCAACATTTTCCTTGCCAAAATAACGAACACCGATAACCGATATTAAACATTTTAGCAGCTTTTTAAGCATTCAAGTACAGTTAAATAGTTAACACACCCACATGGACGCAGCGGTCTAAGGCACTGCATCTCAGTGCAAGAGGTGTCACTAGAGTCCCTTGTTCGAATCCAGGCTGTATCACATATCATATCTATATCACTACTGACTCTGAAAAACACCAAAGGAAAGATGCCCTGGGTCCCTGCTCATCTGCGTAAACTTGCCTTAGGCATGCTGTAAGGAGGCATGAGGACTGCAGATGTGGCCAGGGCAATAAATTGCAAAGTCCATACTGTGAGACGCCTAAGACAGCGCTACAGGGAGACAGGGTGGACAGCTGATCGTCCTCGCTGTGGCAGACCACGTGTAACAACACCTGCACAGGATCGGTACATCCAAACATTACATCTGCGGGACAGGTAAAGGATGGCAACAGTAACTGCCTGAGTTACACCAGGAACGCACAATCCTTCCATCAGTGCTCAGACTGTACACAATTGACTGAGAGAGGCTGGACTGAGGGCTTGTAGGCCTGTTGTAAGGCAGGTCCTCACCAGACATCACCGGCAACAACGTCGCCTATGGGCACAAACCCACCGTTGCTGGACGAGACAGGATTGGCAAAAAGTGCTCTTCACTGACGAGTTGTCTCAACAGGGGTGATGGTCGGATTCGCATTTATCGTCGAAGGACTGAGCGTTAAACCGAGGCCTGTACTCTGGATCTGGATAGATTTAAAGGTGGAGGGTCCATCATGGTCTGGGGCGGTATGTCACAGCCTCATTGGACTGAGCATGTTGTCATTGCAGGCAATCTCAACGCTGTGCGTTACAGGGAAGACATCCTCCTCCCTCATGTGGTACCCTTCCTGCAGGCTTCTTGACATGACCCTCCAGCATGACAATGCCACCAGCCATACTGCTCGTTCAGTGTGTGATTTCCTCCAAGACAGGAATGACAGTGTTCTGCCATGGCAAGCGAAGAGCCCAGATCTCAATCCCATTGAGCATGTCTGGGACCTGTTGGATCGGAGGGTGAGGGCTATGGCCATTCATCCCCAGAAATGTCTGGGAACTTGCAGGTGCCTTGGTGGAAGAATAGGGTAACATCTCACAGCAGGAATGGGCAAGTCTGGTGCCGTCCATGAGAAGGAGATGCGCTGCAGTACTTAACTTCTTGCGGCGAGCCATCCCGGATCCGGGATTGTGAATACAGCCTCAAGCTCATTACCATAACGCAACGTTAACTATTCATGAAAATCGCAAATGAAATGAAATCAATATGCTAGCTCTCAAGCTTAGCCTTTTGTTAACAACACTGTCATCTCATCTCAGCAAAAATATGCTTCTCAACCATAGCAAAACTATCATTTGTGTAACAGTATTGATAGCTATTGATAGCTAGCATTAGCATTTAGCGTTAGCATTCAGCAGGCAACATTTTCACAAAAACCAGAAAACCATTCAAATAAAATCATTTACCTTTGAAGAACATCGGATGTTTTCAATGAGGAGACTCTCAGATAGCAAATGTTCAGTTTTTCCTGAAAGATAATTTGTTTAGGAGAAATCGCTCCATTTTGTGAGTCACGTTTAGCTACTAAAAAAACCTGTCTCCAGGATTGTGTAAATCTATCCGCAAGCTCATTAGCATAACACAACGTTAACTATTCATGAAAATCGCAAATTAAATGAAATCAATATGCTAGCTCTCAAGCTTAGCCTTTTGTTTTAACAACACTGTCATCTCAGATTTTCAAAAATATGCTTCTCAACCATAGCAAAACTAGCATTTGTGTAACAGTATTGATAGCTATTGATAGCTAGCATTAGCATTTAGCGTTAGCATTCAGCAGGCAACATTTTCACAAAAACCAGAAAACCATTCAAATAAAATCATTTACCTTTGAAGAACATCGGATGTTTTCAATGAGGAGACTCTCAGATAGCAAATGTTCAGTTTTTCCTGAAAGATTATTTGTTTAGGAGAAATCGCTCCATTTTGTGAGTCACGTTTAGCTACTAAAAAAACCTGTCTCCAGGATTGTGTAAATCTATCCGCAAGCTCATTAGCATAACACAACGTTAACTATTCATGAAAATCGCAAATGAAATGAAATCAATATGCTAGCTCTCAAGCTTAGCCTTTTGTTTTAACAACACTGTCATCTCAGATTTTCAAAAATATGCTTCTCAACCATAGCAAAACTAGCATTTGTGTAACAGTATTGATAGCTATTGATAGCTAGCATTAGCATTTAGCGTTAGCATTCAGCAGGCAACATTTTCACAAAAACCAGAAAACCATTCAAATAAAATCATTTACCTTTGAAGAACTTCGGATGTTTTCAATGAGGAGACTCTCAGATAGCAAATGTTCAGTTTTTCCTGAAAGATTATTTGTGCAGGAGAAATCGGTCCGTTTTCTGCGTCATGTTTGGCTACAAAAAAAACTGAAAATTCAGTTATAAAAACGCCGAACTTTTTCCAAAATAACTCCATAATATCGACTGAAACATGGCAAACGTTGTTTAGAATCAATCCTCAAGGTGTTTTTCTACATATCTCTTCAAAGATATATCGTTTGTGGAAGTGTGCTTTCCCCTCTGTATCCCATGGGAAAATGCCAGCAGCTGAAAATTACGCACCAATTTAGACAAAGGACACCGGGCGGACCCCTGGCAAATGTAGTCTCTTATGGCCAATCTTCCAATGATATGCCTACAAATACGTCACAATGCTGCAGACATCTTGGACGAACGGCAGAGAGCTTAGGTTCATTCATGGCACATTCACAGCCATATGAGACGATGGGAAACAGAGCCTCAAATTCTGCTCATTTCCTGTTTGAGGTTTCATCTTGGTTTCGCCTGTAGCATGAGTTCTGTGGCACTCACAGATAATATCTTTGCAGTTTTGAAAACGTCAGAATGTTTTCTTTCCAAAGCTGCCAATTATATGCATAGTAGAGCATCTTTGTGACAAAATATTGCTCTTAAAACGGGCACGTTTTTTTATCCAATAATGACATAACGTCTTCAACCTATGGGGGCGCTAATGCAATTGGTTGCCACACCAGATACTGACTTTTATTTTTGATTTTGACCCCACCTTTGTTCAGGGACACATTATTCAATTTCTGTTAGTCACATGTCTGTGGAACTTGTTCAGTTTATGTCCCAGTTGTTGAATCGTGTTATGTTCATACAAATATTTACACGTGTTAAGTTTGCTGAAAATAAACACAGTTGACAGTGAGAGGACATTTCTTTTTTTTTGCTGAGTTTATATAGCTAGGTGTCATCATCTAAAATAATCCTAATTTATAAGACAGTTCATATTTGATCGATGGTGGTAGGACCCATCTTTGAAGCTAGAAACAATAAGGAATTGCCACAATAGTGGACTTTGTGGTTGGCCTTCAAGATAAAAGTATGGCATAATTCTACTACTTGTATTCATTTCATCATTCTAGAAGGACAACCATCTCTGCAGCACTCCACCAATCAGGCCTTTAGTCTCCTTACAGAAGCCACTCCTTAATAAAAGGCACCTGACAGCCCACTTAGAGTTTGCCAAAAATGCACCTAAAAACTCTGACCATGAGCATCACATCTGGAGGAAACTTGGCACCAACCCTATGGTGAAGCATGGTGGTGGCAGCATAATGCTGTGGGGATGTTTTTCAGCGACAGGGACTGGGAGACTAGTCAGGATCGAGGCAAAGATGAAAGGATCAAAGTACAGAGAGATCCTTGATGAAAACCTGCTCCAGAGCACTCAGGACCTCAGACTGGGGTGAAGGTTCACCTTCCAACAGGACAATAACCCTAAGCACACAGCCAAGACAACACAGGAGTGGCTTCGGGACAAGTCTCTGAATGTCCTTGAGTGACCCAGCCAGAGCCCGCACTTGAACCCGATCGAACATCTCTGGAGAGACCTGAAAATAGCTGTGCAGCAACACTCCCCATACAACCTGACAGAGCTTGAGAGGATCTGCAGAGAAGAATGGGAGAAACTCCTCAAATGCAGGTGTGCCAAGCTTGTAGCGTCATACCCTTGAAGAGTCGATGCTGTAATTGCTGCCAGGTGTTTTAACAAAATACTGAGTAAAGGGTCTGAATTCTTATGTAAATGTGAAATTTCCGTGTGCTATTTTTTAATAACTTTAATAACTGAAATTTACAACAACAAAAAATGTTTTTACTTTGTCATTATGGGGTATTGTGTGTAGATTGATGAGGGGGGAAAAACAATTTAATCAATTTTAGAATAAGGCTGTAACGTAACAAAATGTGGAAAAAATCAAGTGGTCTGAATACTCTCCGATGGCACTGTATATATAAATTCCAGTTGTACTTAATTAAAAGCCTTTTCAAAGTCAGCTATGAATACCAGGCCTGATTTTTCATAGTGTTCTATTTTTTCCAATGCTTGTCTTATATTATCTCCAATGTGTAGTCCATGTAAAAAACTTGATTAGGATGAATAATATCTGACAACACCTTTTTAAATCTATGTGCTCAGCATTTTTCTAGAATTATTGCATCACAACACTGAAGTGTAAGGCGCCTTCAATTTTTTAAGTGGACTGGATCTTTATATTTCCCACTTGGGTCCTGTTTCAGTAATAATGAAATCTGATAATTACCATTTTCATAGGAGTGGTTAAAACATGCTAATGACAGTCCTCTGAGTACATCAAAAACGTTTGATATTCCTCAACTGCTCTGCCATCCAGCCCTGGAGTTTTTCCGGACTTAAAGGCTTTAATTGCCTCAAGGTTCCTCATCTGTAATTTGGCCTTTACATAAGTATTTCTGTACAGCTGTTAATTTTATGTTAATAGAAAAAAATCCTTACAATTAACTTCGGTTAGTGGATATGGAGGAGACTGAAATGAAAATATGCTTAAAGTGATTTGCTTCCTCTTTCACAATATTGTTTGGTGAATCATGGGTGACTCCGTCACTTGTAACAAGTTTCAGTACATTCTTTTTGGTAGCATTTCTATGTTGAAGATACAAAAAATATTTGGTGCATTTTTCCCCATATTCCTTCCAGTTCACTTTATTTTTTATAATATATTACACTTGATCTTTCTTGAATAATTTGCTAAATGTTTTCCCCCCTTTGTTAATATGCTTTTTTAAAAGATGAGTATTGAATTGCTTGGCCTCTAAAGGCACATTTAAAAGGGTCACATACAATAAAGGGATCTGCTGTAGCCATATTATGTCAGAAAAAGTCCGTTATAAATTCTTCTGTCCTGTTTTAAAACAAGTTGGCATCCAATAGACTTTGAGCCGTTGAATTGCGACTCCACTTTTTCGCTGTACTGTACTGATGTTTTTCCTGAAGGCAATACAAACAGGCAAAACACCAGTACAGAGACAAAGTGGAGTCGCAATTCAACGGCTCAAACACGAGACGTATGTGGAAGGGTCTACAGACAATCATAGATTAGAAAGGGAAAACCAGCCCTTTCAAGCACACCAACGTCTTGCTACAGGACAAGCTAAACACCTTATTTTCCCACTTAAGGATAACAGTGTCACCGTCGCGGTATACTCCCAAGGGCTGTGGGCTCTCATTCTCCATGGCCGATGTGAATAAGACATTTAAACGTGTTAACCCTCGCAAGGGATGCCCAAACGGCATCCCTAGACGCGTCCTCAGAGCATGCACAGACCAGCTAGCTGGAGTGTTTACGGACATTTTCAATCTCTGTCTATTCCAGTCTGCTGTCCCCAATTCCTTCAAGATGTCTACCATTGTTCCTGTACCCAAGAAATCACAGGTAACTGAACTAAATGACTATCGCCCCGTAGCACTCACTTCTGTCATCATGAAATGCTTTGAGAGGCTAGTTAAGGATCATATCACCTGACACTAGGGTTGCAAACTTTCCAGTAACTTTTCCATGGGAAGTTAAGCCTAATTTTGCTTAAATTCATCAAAAAAGTTAGCTTATAATAGTGAACCTTTTTTGTGGGATACACATAAGGCAATTCTATGTCTTGTGGCATATTTTGGTTAAACTATCCCCAAGTCAACGGAATTGCCACCCTCCGCATGCACAGTGCATTCTTCCATCACATATGCAGTGCACTCTTCCATCACATGTACAGCTGATTCTCAAAATCTTGCACACTAAATGAGCCAAGGACTACATGCTTTCTGGTAAGTTTTGATTACAATACTGTGTGGGGTGAATATATTTTATATGACATATATGATTTTGTTAACTAGTAAATAGTAGCCTACAGCAAAGTGTGTTTAAATAATTTCTAACTTGTTAACAATTTCTGCTAGTTAGTGTTTGCTACCATGTGGGTTTTAGCTTGCTTGAGCCTGCTAACTGAGTGTTAATTACATTTACATTACATTTAAGTCATTTAGCAGACGCTCTTATCCAGAGCGACTTACAAATTGGTGCGTTCACCTTAAGACATCCAGTGGAACTGCCACTTTACAATAGTGCATCTAAATCTTTTAAGGGGGGGGGGGGTGAGAAGGATTACTTTATCCTATCCTAGGTATTCCTGAAAGAGGTGGGGTTTCAGGTGTCTCCGGAAGGTGGTGATTGACTCCGCTGTCCTGGCGTCGTGAGGGAGTTTGTTCCACCATTGGGGGGCCAGAGCCCCCAATAATTCACCTGTTCCCATACATATTCATTTTAAAACATTGCATACTAAGGAGTGGTTTAATCTAACTGCTTAACTATTTATCTGTAAATGGAATTGTATTTGTTGTTTTTTTACATTTTTTGTCTTCTAATCTTTACAGGAAAATGCCACGGGCACTATCTGATGTGTGGAGACATTTCACTGCAGCTAATATAGAAAGAAAAGCTGTGTACATTTTCAAATACTGTGCCAAATCATATGTGAAGAATGCAACAAAGATGCAGAATCATCTGGCCAAGTGCATAAAGTTCCCTCAGCGCTCACAACAAGCAACTTCTGACAAAAGTCCTATTCGAGGTGAAATGATGAATCAGACACATTATCGATAGCAACAGCTCATGGTCCTCCTGGAATCATATGTTTTTTTGACTCAATGGAGGAACATAGAGAAATGCTGGTGAATGTCTTGCTCAAGCTGTGTATGCAACTGGTTCACTGCTGATGCTCACAGGCAATGTGTATTGGTAGAGATTTCTGAATGTTTATCGCCCATCATACACCCCTCCAACCAGACAAGCTGTATCTACTTATTTGCTGGATGCAGAGTTCAACAGAGTTCAAGTGAAGGTCAAGCAAATCATAGAGAAAGCAGACTGTATTGAAATCATCTCTGATGGGTGGTTGAATGTTCGTGGGCAAGGAATAATTAGCTACATCATCTCCACCCCTCAACCAGTATTCTACAAGAGCACAGACACAAGGGATAACAGACACACCAGTCTCTACATTACAGATGAACTGAAGGCAGTCATTAATAACCTTGGCCACAGAAGGTACAGTTGAAGTCGGAAGTTTACATACACCTTAGCCAAATACATTTAAACTCAATTTTTCACAATTCCTGACATTTAATCCTATTTGTTCCAACTAAACTACTGAAAGAGCTGCTTCCTGTGCTTGGCCCTCCTATGTTGAACATAATAAACGGCTCTCTATCCACTGGATGCGTACCAAACTCACTAAAAGTGGCAGTAATAAAGCCTCTCTTGAAAAAGCCAAACCTTGACCCAGAAAATATAAAAAACTATCGGCCTATATCGAATCTTCCATTCCTCTCAAAAATTTTAGAGAAGGCTGTTGCGCAGCAACTCACTGCCTTCCTGAAGACAAACAATGTATACGAAATGCTTCAGTCTGGTTTTAGACCCCATCATAGCACTGAGACGGCACTTGTGAAGGTGGTAAATTACATTTTAATGGTATCGGACCGAGGCTCTGCATCTGTCCTCGTGCTCCTAGACCTTAGTGCTGCTTTTGATACCATCGATCACCACATTCTTTTGGAGAGATTGGAAACCCAAATTGGTCTACACGGACATGTTCTGGCCTGGTTTAGATCTTATCTGTCGGAAAGATATCAGTTTGTCTCTGTGAATGGTTTGTCCTCTGACAAATCAACTGTAAATTTCGGTGTTCCTTAAGGTTCCGTTTTAGGACCACTATTGTTTTCACTATATATTCTACCTCTTGGGGATGTTATTCGAAAACATAATGTAAACTTTCACTGCTATGCGGATGACACACAGCTGTACATTTCAATGAAACATGGTGAAGCCCCAAAATTGCCCTCCCTAGAAGCATGTGTTTCAGACATAAGGAAGTGGATGGCTGCAAACTTTCTACTATTAAACTCGGACAAAACAGAGATGCTTGTTCTAGGTCCCAAGAAACAAAGAGATCTTCTGTTGAATCTGACAATTAATCTTAATGGTTGTACAGTCGTCTCAAATAAAACTGTGAAGGACCTCGGCGTTACTCTGGACCCTGATCTCTCTTTTGAAGAACATATCAAGACCATTTCGAGGAGAGCATTTTTCCATCTACGTAACATTGCAAAAATCAGAAACTTTTTGTCCAAAAATGATGCAGAAAAATTAATCCATGCTTTTTGTCACTTCTAGGTTAGACTACTGCAATGCTCTATTTTCCGGCTACCCGGATAAAGCACTAAATAACCTTCAGTTAGTGCTAAATACGGCTGCTAGAATCCTGACTAGAACCAAAACATTTGATCATATTACTCCAGTGCTAGCCTCTCTACACTGGCTTCCTGTCAAAGCAAGGGCTAATTTCAAGGTTTTACTGCTAACCTACAAAGCATTACATGGGCTTGCTCCTACCTATCTCTCTGATTTGGTCCTGCCGTACATACCTACACGTACACTACGGTCACAAGACGCAGGCCTCCTAATTGTCCCTAGAATTTCTAAGCAAACAGCTGGAGGCAGGGCATTCTCCTATGGAGCTCCATTTTTATGGAATGGTCTGCCTACCCATGTGAGAGACGCAAACTCGGTCTCAACCTTTAAGTCTTTACTGAAGACTCATCTCTTCAGTGGGTCATATGATTGAGTGTAGTCTGGCCCAGGAGTGGGAAGGTGAACGGAAAGACTCTGGAGCAACGAACCGCCCTTGCTGTCTCTGCCTGGCCGGTTCCCCTCTTTCCACTGGGATTCTCTGCCTCTAACCCTATTACAGGGGCTGAGTCACTGGCTTACTGGGGCTCTCTCATGCCGTCCCTGGAGGGGGTGCGTCACCTGAGTGGGTTGATTCACTGTTGTGGTCATCCTGTCTGGGTTGGCGCCCCCCCCCCTTGGGTTGTGCCGTGGTGGAGATCTTTGTGGGCTATACTCAGCCTTGTCTCAGGATGGTAAGTTGGTGGTTGAAGATATCCCTCTAGTGGTGTGGGGGCTGTGCTTTGGCAAAGTGGGTGGGGTTATATCCTTCCTGTTTGGCCCTGTCCGGGGTGTCCTCGGATGGGGCCACAGTGTCTCCTGACCCCTCCTGTCTCAGCCTCCAGTATTTATGCTGCAGTAGTTTATGTGTGTCGGGGGCTGGGGTCAGTTTGTTATATCTGGAGTACTTCTCCTGTCCTATTCGGTGTCCTGTGTGAATCTATGTGTGCGTTCTCTAATTCTCTCCTTCTCTCTTTCTTTCTCTCTCTCGGAGGACCTGAGCCCTAGGACCATGCCCCAGGACTACCTGACATGATGACTCCTTGCTGTCCCCAGTCCACCTGGCCATGCTGCTGTTCCAGTTTCAACTGACCTGAGCCCTAGGACCATGCCCCAGGACTACCTGACATGATGACTCCTTGCTGTCCCCAGTCCACCTGGCCATGCTGCTGCTCCAGTTTCAACTTCCACCTGACTGTGCTGCTGCTCCAGTTTCAACTGTTCTGCCTTATTATTATTCGACCATTCTGGTCATTTATGAACATTTGAACATCTTGGCCATGTTCTGTTATAATCTCCACCCGGCACAGCCAGAAGAGGACTGGCCACCCCACATAGCCTGGTTCCTCTCTAGGTTTCTTCCTAGGTTTTGGCCTTTCTAGGGAGTTTTTCCTAGCCACCGTGCTTCTACACCTGCATTGCTTGCTGTTTGGGGTTTTAGGCTGGGTTTCTGTACAGCACTTTGAGATATCAGCTGATGTACGAAGGGCTATATAAATAAATTTTATTTGAGTGGTATAAGCAGAGAGTTCAGGGTAGCGCCACTTTTTAATGCACCACAACGGTGAACAGACGCCAACCCAAACAAATGCCCCAAACACGGGGTACTTAAACAGTCCAGCAAAATCCAAACACACGGACAACCGTGACATACAGCCGTGTACAACATGTACACTGAAAATAATCCCGCACAACCAGCAGGCAGGCCGGCTGGTAAATAAAGCCCAACCAATTAGCCTAAACTAAACACAGGTGCAACCAATAAACAGAAAAGGGGGAAAAGGGATCAGTGGCAGCTAGTAGGCAGGCTTCCCAGCGCCACCCGAACAGGAAGGGGAGCCACCTTTGGTAGGAGTCGTGACAAGTGGTTGAAAAACTAATTTTATTGACTCCAACCTAAGTGTATGTAAACCTCCGACTTCAACTGTATATACTGTATTCTAGTCTATCCTACTGTATCTTAGTCTATGCCGCTCTGAGATTGCTTGTCCATATATTTATACAGTTGAATTTGGAAGTTTACATACACTTAGGTTGGAGTCATTAACCACTCCACAAATTTCTTGTTGACAAACTATAGTTTTGGCAAGTCTGTTAGGACATCTACTTTGTGCATGACACAAGTCATTTTCTAACAATTGTTTACAGACAGATTATTACACTTATAATTCACTGTTTCACAATTCCAGTGGGTCAGAAGTTCACATACACTAAGTTGACGGTGCATTTAAACAGCTTGGAAGATTCCAGAAAATGATGTCATGGCTTTGGAAGCTTCTGATAGGCTAATTGACATAATTTGAGTCAATTGGAGGTGTACTTGTGGATGTATTTCAAGCCCTACTGTCACGTTCTGACCTTAGTTCTTTTGTTATGTCTTTGTTTTAGTATGGTCAGGGCGTGAGTTTGGTGGGTTGTCTATGTTCGTTTTTCTATGATTTGCTATTTCTGTGTTTGGCCTGGTATGGTTCTCAAATTGTGTTTCGTGGGTGATTGTTTTGTTTTGTGTCTACACCAGACAGGACTGTTTCGTTCATTCTTCATTGTTATTTTGTTCTTATGATAATAAATTATCAATATGGACACTTACCACGCAGCATTTTCCTTCATATGACGACCGTTACACTTACCTTCAAACTCAGTGCCTCTTTGCTTGACATCATGGGAAAATAAAGAAATCAGCCAAGACCTCAGAAAAAGAATTGTAGACTTCCACAAGTCTGGTTCATCCTTGGGAGCAATTTCCAAATGACTGAATGTACCACGTTCATCTGTACAAACAATAGTACGCAAGTATAAACACCATGGGACCACGCAGCCATCATACCGCTCAGGAAGGAGACACGTTGTGTCCTAGAGATGAACGTATTTTGGTGCGAAAAGTGCAAATCAATCCCAGAATAACAGCAAAGGACCTTGTGAAGATGCTGGACGGAACAGGTACAAAAGTATCTATATCCACAGTAAAAATTAGTCCTATATCGACAACCTGAAAGGCCGCTCAGCAAGGAAGAAGCCACTGCTCCAAAACCTCCATAAAAAAAGCCAGACTACGGTTTGCAACTGCACATGTGGAGAAAGATTGTACTTTGGAGAAATGTCCTCGGGTCTGATGGAACAAAAATAGAACTGTTTGGCCATAATGACCATTGTTAATGTTTGGAGGAAAAAGGGGGATGCTTACAAGCCGAAGAACACCATCCCAACCGTGAAGCACGGGGGTGGCAGCATCATGTTGTGGGGCTGCTTTGCTGCAGGAGGGACTGGTGCACTTCACAAAATAGATGGCATCATGAGGAAAGAAAAATTATGTGGATATATTGAAGCAACATCTCAAGACATCAGTCAGGAAGTTCAAGCTTGGTCGCAAATGGGTCTTCCAAATGGACAATGACCCCAAGCATACTTCCCCAAGCCTACTTGGCAAAATGGCTTAAGGACAACAAAGTCAAGGCATTGGAATGTCCATCACAAAGCCCGGACCTCAATCCTATAGAAAATGTGTGGGCAGAACTGAAAAAGTGTGTGCGAGCAAGGAGACCTACAAACCTGACTCAGTTACAGCAGCTCTGTCAGGAGGAATGGGCCAAAATTCACCCAACTTATTGTGGGAAGGTTGTAAAAGGCCACCCGAAACATTTGACCCAAATTAAACAATTTAAAGGAAATGCTACCAAATACTAATTGAGTGTATGTAAACTTCTGACCCACTGGGAATGTGATGGAAGAAATAAAAGCTGAAATAAATCATTCTCTCTACTATTATTCTGACATTTCACATTCTTGAAATATAGTGGTGATCCTAATTGACCTAGGACAGGCAATTTTTACTTGGATTAAATGTCAGGAATTGTGAAAAACTGAGTTTAAATGTGTTTGTCTGAGGTGTATGTAAACTTCCGACTTCAACTGTATATTATTAATTCCATTCCTTTACTTAGATTTGTGTGTATTGCTTATAAGTTGTGAAATTGTTATATATTACTTGTTAGATATTACTGCACTGTCGGAGTTAGAAACACAAGCATTTCCCTACACCTGCAATAACATCTGCTCAACACGTGTATGTGACCAAAATATTTTTATTTGTTTTGAACATTTCATCTCCTCCCCTTCTTCTGACCTCCTCCCCTTTCTCCTCTTCCTGGTACGCTATGTCATCTTAAAAGGCACTATTTTCTCCTGTGGGTTGAAGCTCAGTGTATCTTAGAAGGGTTTGAATGAAAACTATGAAGACTTGACACAGGATTTAAAAGATATATTGAATGCACTTAGCAGATGACTTATCATTCCCTGCATTCACAGGCATGACAGTAAATCTCCAACAACACAAATTGCTTTCTCTCTCTCTACTTTCTTTCTTTTTTTTCTTTCCATCTATCTTTCCTGTGACATCCTTTCTCCATTCCTCCTAGTCTGCTAGTGTAACTCTTTTTGCAGAATAATGAGTTTGGTGTCACAGTAACTTTATTTTAGGATACCGCCGATGTCATCAACTGTTTTGACATATTTACCTCTCTCTCACTCTAACTCTCACACACACACACTTTACAGTATTTCTCTATCCTGATATACTGATCTGTGCATCTATCCTTGTATCTTATTGCATATTCATTTGACCTAATCTCCATGTCAGATATTTCTGAAGCTGCATTCCCCTTTTAACATGTCAAATAAACCCATACAACATATAGCAGCATTTCCCCTCAACTCTGTGTTCACCAGTATGTCACTAACTGTGCTAACAACTGAGGGAATATCCCATTTTGAGTGTAAAAAGAGTGAATTAATAAATAATGCACACCTGGTCTGGCTATCCATATCCATTTCTATATGAGGCTGTTTTAAATACCTGACTGGCTTTAGATATGGAGGCTATGAATCATTCATTGACTTTGATTCATGTTTGCTTATAATTACCCCTCACCCTCTCACAGTAGTGGGAAGAAGGTCACGACTACCTCACCCCATCACACCCTCATGTCTCTCTTGTCCCAGTAATTATATTTTGATACACTCAATGATACACTGTGTGTGTGTGTACGTGTACATGATTGTGTGTATTCAGTCAAACTGGATGTGTGTGTTCAGTCAAACATCTATGGAAAATATCCGGTTACATGTAACATGTATATTTTCATTCTAGTTCTCTATCTCTTCAGAATTCTCTTCATATGTATGTAACTATACTGTACAATTGCATCTATTTGACGTGTGTGTGTGTGTGTGTGTGTGTGTGTGTGTGTGTAATTGGTGTGACGAGACAAGATGTTGAGGGCTCACTAGTGCATGGCGTTGGAGCGCTTGAACGCTCCACGGACGGCCCGGAGAGAGTAGGAACTAAGGAGAGACAGAAGGAGGGAGAGAAGATGAGAGAGGAGGATAAGGAAAAATTATGTTTAAACAAGCAAAAAACAATAGGAAAGAGCAAAGATGTGTATCGAGTGATGTGTGTTGTCCATATTGATCTGTTGTCTGTCTGGGTTTGGGAGAGCATGGGGTCAGCTTGGGATCACAGGGTGGGATTGATTGTGTGTGTGTGTAGAAGTGACTAGAAGTCCCCACAAGAATAGTAAACAAACCAAAAATTTGACTAACTGGGGACATTTTGTTTGACCCCACATGGTCAAATGCTATTTCTAGTTTTTTTTTAGGGTTAAGGTTTGAATTACGGTTAGGAGCTAGGGTTAGGGTTAGAGGTTAGAGTTTAGGGTTAAGTTAAGGTTTTTTGGTTAAGCTTAGGTTTAAGGTAAGAGTACGGGTTAGGATTAGGGGTTAGGAACATTTGGATTTTGAATGGGACTGAAAGGTTAACTACAAGACTATGTGTACAGTCGTGGCCAAAAGTTTTGAAAATGACACAAATATTAATTTTCACAAAGTTTGCTGCTTCAATGTCTTTAGATATTATTGTCAGATGTTACTATGGAATACTAGTATAATTACAAGAATTTCATAAGTGTCAAAGGCTTTTATTGACAATTACATGAAGTTGATATAAAGAGTGAATATTTGCAGTGTTGACCCTTCTTTTTCAAGACCTCTGCAATCTGCCCTGTTATGCTGTCAAATAACTTCTGGGCCACATCCTGACTTATGACAGCCCATTCTTGCATAATCAATGCTTGGAGTTTGTCAGAATTTATGGGTTTTTGTTTGTCCACCCGCCTCTTGAGGATTGACCACAAATTCTCAATGAGATTAAGGTCTGGGGAGTTTCCTGGCCATGGACTCAAAATATCGATGTTTTGTTCCCCGAGCCACTTAGTTATCACTTTTGCCTTATGGCAAGGTGCTCCATCATGCTGGAAAAGGCATTGTTCCTCACCAAACTGTTCCTGGATGGCTGGGAGAAGTTGCTCTCGGAGGATGCGTTGGTACCATTCTTTATTCATGTCAGTGAGCCCAGTCCCTTGGCTGAGAAGCAACCCCACACATGAATGGTCTCAGGATGCTTTACTGCTGGCAAGCTTTTTCCCGGATGCCCCAAACAATCGGAAAGGGGATTCATCAGAGAAAATTACTTTACCCCAGTCCTCAGCAGTCCAATCCCTGTACCTTTTGCAGAATATCAGTCTGTCCTTTATGTTTTTCCTGGAGAGAAGTGACTTCTTTGCTGCCCTTCTTGACACCAGGCGATCCTCCAAAAGTCTTCGCCTCACTGTGCGTGCAGATGCACTCACACCTGCCTGCTGCCATTCCCGAGCAAGCTCTGCACTGGTGGTGCCCCGATCCCACAGCTGAATCAACTTTAGGAGACGGTCCTGGCACTTGCTGGACTTTCTTGGGCGCGCTTCTTCACGACAATTGAACCGCTCTCCTTGAAGTTCCTGATGATCCGATAAATGGTTGATTTAGGTGCAATCTTACTGGCAGCAATATCCTTGCCTGTGAAGCCCTTTTTGTGCAAAGCAATGATGACGGCATGTGTTTCCTTGCGGGTAACCATGATTGACAGAGGAAGAACAATGATTCCAAGCACCACCCTCCTTTTGAAGCTTCCAGTCTGTTATTCAAACTCAGTCAGCATGACAGAGGGATCTCCAGCCTTGCCTCGTCAACACTCACACCTGTGTTAACGAGAGAATCACTGACATGATGTCAGCTGGTCCTTTTGTGGCAGGGCTGAAATGCAGTGGAAATTGAGGCATTCAGTTCATTTGCATGGCAAAGAGGGACTTTGCAATTAATTGCAATTCATCTGATCACTCTTCATTACATTCTGCAGTATTTTCAAATTGCCATCATATAAACTGAGGCAGCAGACTGTTAAAGTAATTTAAATGTTGAAAGATGATGATTAATTAACTGTATGAAATTGAATAGAATCATACATTTATTTTCTGATGGGTTTGTTTAGGTTTAGTCAGTAAAATCATATATCTGTACAATAGATCTTTATAGTATCTCAATCACAGACTGTTTGAGCAAAATTTGGTGCCGACCTTATTAGGGGCCTCAGAGATTTGGGAGAGGGCAGGGAGTACTTCTCACGGCCCCCCTAATCTTGGGGGAGGACAGGGAGTGCTTCCCACGGTCTCCCTAATCTTTGTCGGCTGGATAGTGATACAGTATGTGCATAGGACCTACTGTTTGTGTGTGAATGTAAGTGTGTAAGGAACCAGTATAAAATTAATGGTTTTGTACAATGGACTTGCGCTCTCGTGAATAAACATTTTGGCTATCATAACTGGGCCTCCATCTGTTTCATTCAACCAGTATCTTTCAAATCCTGGGTTGCAGAGTAGTTTAACTTTTTAGGGATAAATAGCGTGCCCAGAGTGAACTGCCTCCTACTCTGTCCCAGATGCTAATATATGCATATTATTATTACTATTGGATAGAAAACACTCTGAAGTTTCTAAAACTGTTTGAATGATGTCTGTGAGTATAACAGAACTCATATGGCAGGCGAAAACCTGAGAAAAATCCAACCAGGAAGTGGGATATCTGAGGTTGGTCGATTTTCAACTCATCTCCTATTGAAATCCCAGTGGGATATGGATCTGTTTGCACTTCCTATGGCTTCAACTAGATGTCAACAGTCTGTAGAACCTTGAATGAAGCTTCTACTCTGATGTGGGGCCGGATGAGAGGGGAATGAGTCAGTGGTCTGGCTGAGAGCCAGTTCCTGGTCACGCGCATTCCACATGATATCGACTTGCGTTCCATTACTTCTATAGACACAAAGGAATTCTCCGGTTGGAACGTTGTTGAATATTTATGATAACAACATCCTAAAGATTGATTCTAAACTTAGTTTGACAAGTTTATTCGACTTGTAATATAACTTTTATAAGTATTTTTGTCTGACGT
This sequence comes from Oncorhynchus nerka, assembly GCF_034236695.1. NCBI lineage: Eukaryota > Metazoa > Chordata > Actinopteri > Salmoniformes > Salmonidae > Oncorhynchus > Oncorhynchus nerka. The sequence continues at coordinate 64,801,321 of NC_088397.1, read as the reverse complement.
TCGCCTGGACCTGCACGAGCGTTTGGGTATGTGTACTAAACGAGCAAACAAAAGTAGTTACTTGGATATAAATAATGGACATTATTGAACAAAACATTTTTTTTGTGGAACTAGGATTCCTGGGAGTGCATTCTGATGAAGATCATCAAAGGTAAGGGATTATTTATCATGTAATTTCGAATTTCTGTTGACTCCAACATGGCGGAGAAATTTTGTTTCTATCTGAGCGCCGTCTCAGATTATTGCATGGTATGCTTTTTCCGTAAAGTTTTTAAAAATCTGACACAGCGGTTGCATTAAGAACAAGTGTATCTTTAATTCTATGTAAAACATGTATCTTTCATTAAAGTTTATGATGAGTATTTCTGTTATTTGATGTTGGTCTATGCAATTTCCCCGGATATTTTGGAGCTATTTCTGAACATAGCTCCAATGTAAACTGAGATTTTGGATATAAATATGCACATTATCGAACAAAACATACATGTATTGTGTAACATGATGTCCTATGAGTGTCATCTGATGAAGATCATCAAAGGTTAGTGATTCATTTTATCATGATTTCTGTTTTTTGTGACTCCTATCTTTGGCTGGGAAAATGGCTGTGTGTTGTTTGGACTTGGCGGTGATCTAACATAATCATATGTTGTGTTTTCGCTGTAAAGCATTTTTTAAATCGGATACGATGGGTAGATTAACAAGATGTTTATCTTTCATTTGCCTTATTGGACTTGTTAATGTGTGAAAGTTACATATTTCAAAAAAATATTTTTGAATTTCGCGCACTGCCTTTTCAGCGGAATGTTGTCGAGGGGTTCCACTAGCGAACGTGTGTCCTAGAAAGGTTCATTTAATTAGTTAATGACAATTGAGCACATAATTCTCATAACAATTTGGTCCTTCGAGCTGGATTCCAATACCTATCCCTACCGTCCGAAAGTACCACGCTGAGTATTTAGAACCTAATCCAAGCCAATAGGACAGGGATATATGACATCTGTGCTGATTCAGGATCATTGAGAGCATCAGGATAACCTTGATCAAACTATGTAATAACCTTAGAGATTACCACCATAGATAGATAGGTGATTTTTCTAAAATCCATGAGTTCAGACAGTGAGACATTTAGTCAATATTTGGAAACAACCCATATTTGATACTGACTGTTATAAGAAAGAGCGACAGACAGATAGAAGGAAGGGCAGACGGAGAAGCCCTCCCCACACTGCTGAGACCTTGATGTTTGGGGAGTAGCATGAGGAGAGAAGATAGAAGTGACACAGAATGGGTAGATAACAGTTACTGAGTGGAGACAAAAGGGGAATGAAAGCTTAGTTGGTTTCAGGAACTAAGGTGTTAGACACTGAACCATTGCCCAGAAATTATTTTGCACAACAGGCCGAAATAGTAGCATTGACTAGTGCCTGCCAAATAAGAAAGGAGAGAAAGATGACTATTTACACAGACAAGCACATAGGCATTTAACCAGTTGCGACGAGCAAACCCGTATCCGGGAGCGTAATCATAGCCTCAAATGCATTAGCATAACACAACGGACATAAATACCCCTAGAAACTTTTCCTATTCATGAAAATTGCAAATGAAATTAAATAAATATATTCAAACACAAGCTTAGCCTTTTGTTAACAACACTGTCATCTCAGATTTTCAAAATATACGTTACAGCCAACACTAGACAAGCATTTGTGTAAGTTTATCATGGCATAATGCTATGCTAGGCTCTGCTGGCAGCAGGCAACATTTTCACGAAAATAAGAAAAGCAACCAAATTAAATAATTTACCTTTGAAGAACTTCGGATGCTTTCACTCAGGAGACTCCCAGTTAGATAGCAAATGTTCCTTTTTTCCAAAAAGATTATTTTTGTAGGCGAAAAAGCTCCCGTTTCTTCACCATGCTTGGCTGAGAAATCGACCGAAAAATGCTACAACTATAACGCCAAACTTTTTTCAAAATTAACTACATAATATCGACAGAAACATGGCAAACGTTGTTTAGGATCCATCCTCAAGGTGTTTTTAACAAATATGTTCGATAATATATCCGTCGAGGCAGTTGGTTTCTCATAAGAAGCGTTTGGAAAAATGGCTACCTCAGTATTTTACGCAAGGTTTTCTGCGGGAGACACCATGTGACCACATGCCATATATGGTCCCTTACAGCCATTCTTCAAGGGAAATGCCTAAAAAGACGTCACAATGCTGTAGACACCTTGGGGAAAACGTGGAAAACGTAAGCTCATTCACAGCCATATAAGGAGTCATTGGCATGAGGCGGTTTAAAAAAATGAGGCACTTCCTGGTTGGATTTTTATCTGGGTTTCGCTTGTAACATCAGTTCTGTGGCACACACAGACAATATCTTTGCAGTTTTGGAAACGTCAGAGTGTCTTCTTTCCAAAGCTGTCAATTATATGCATAGTCGAGCATTTTTTCGTGACAAAATATCTTGTTTAAAACGGGAACGTTTTTCATCCAAAAATTAAAATAGCGCCCCCTAAATCCAACTGGTTAAACCCATACAAAGCAGCACAGATAAATCTTAAAGAAGATAAGACACTTGACAGAGAATTGTTACAGGATAGCCAAGAACGAACGCCCCAGGGAGAATTGGATATGTGGAAAATGAAAGGGACGATCCTAAAAGATAATGTCAGACATAAGGATAAAGTCATTGTTTAGATATACGGCAATATTGACACATGGGCAGAGCCATGTATCAACAGGGGGGATAGGTTAGAACACACTTTGTGGCCTATTGGATAATAAACAAAAACAATAAAAATAAAAAATAGATAAATATAGCAAATGGGTAGAAGCTTTCCCAAAGTACTTGGCAGACATGATTATGGTAACTAAAATATTAGGTCAAGATATTATCCCTAGAGTTGGTGTACTAGGATCTATTTCTTTAAATAATGGATGACATTCTAGCTAATCAGGTAGAACAAATAGAATGCCAGAGTTAGGGACCAGAACAAGTAGACATAGAAGTTGAAGATATACTAGCAGAACACATGAGAAGACTGTTTGTTAACCAAACCTGTATGTCCAAGATTTTGTGTCCAACAGGTGAATTACAGGAGAAGGTGATTTACTCAATCCAACCAGAAGACTGGGTGTGGATCCAGTCCCTGAGGAGAATATATGGGAAGCAGCCCCGTTGGGAAGACCCATACCAGGTTCTGTTAAACAGACTAGCTGAGAGAGTCACTTGGGTCCACGTTACCCACTGCAACGAGATATGTACACATATAAGCACTGCTGATCACACACAGAGTTAGGAGAAGAACCGAGTACCAACAGGGTCCGGGGGTTACCTCCTTAACGAAGATTTCCTATCCCGACCGTTCATCACTGTGGGTGATCCTAGAGGTGTGAGTATAGGGTAGTACCTAGCAGACCGACTAAGGGCAGGAGAGAGTTGGCGGTTTTTGGGAAGAGTAGGGGCTCTGAGCTGCATCATAGTCTTGGTAACCTTTCTGATACATCCAGATCCACCACCTTCCTGTACTAATTATAGGACGCCATTGTCTTTGATAAGAAGTAAAAGATGATCTATATAATACACTGATGAGTGACTTACAGAATAAGGAGTCAAAGAAGATCCATATGTAGGATTTAAGGTAAACATTAAACAATTCCCTAGGAAAGCACATAACTTTATAGGGATTGGGTTGGTCAGATTGAAGTACTTGGCCAACACACCTCGGTTCACTTTAACTCCTGTACCAGTGTTGTAGATACAAGAATGGCACCGAGAACTTAAGATGATTTTAATGGCTGAAAGGTAATCGTTAATGTGACTGACTTAGGTTTGGAAGTACAGGAGACAATTCTTAACCCCATGGCACCTATAACTGATGTAGGGTGGGCTCGTACCAGCAAATGACGCATACGACAGAAACTACCAAAAAAGGGTGGTTAGGAACTTGCGCCCCGGGGTTATTGGTCCAACCAGTTCGAGTTAGTAATCAGAGGCCAGTTATAGGAGGCTAAAGTAGGCATAGGAGGAGCTTGTACCAGGATGGGAGTCTAGATGGATGCTATTGGCATCCTTAGGGAAGTTCCAGATGAAGCAAATATGTGAAGACTTTACCGCTACGTTCTTTGCTAATTGACAAAAAATACAAATATGGATTGGATTAATTACATCTATTATAATCAACAGGGATTCGTGAATGATACTGGGGATGCAGTAAAGGGGTTCTCTGACCAATTATCCGCCACCTCCCTCATGACCTGGTAAAATAGACTGACTCTCGATATGTTAATTGGCAGAAAAGGGAGGGATATGTAGAATGATTGGGGTTCATTGTTGTACGTTTATTTTTTAAATAACACAGATCCAGACGGATCAGTGACTAAGGCCCTGGCTGGTTTAACCACATTAGCTCACGAATTAGCAGAGAACTCTGGGGTGGATAATTCTCTAACAAATTGGTTTGACAGTATGTTTGGGAAATGGAAAAATGTCATCATCACTGTGTTGTGGGCAACTTTCACCTTTATGAGTGTGTTGGTTCTGTGTGGATGTTGTTTGATTCCGTGTATGAGAGGTTTGATCACCAGGACTCTGGAGAGGTCAATGACGCAACAGATGGTGAGATACGGACCAATTCCGAGCTCCAGCCAGTGGGATGACTAATACAGGCCTCTAGGCCTAGGAGATGGATCCGTTTCTTTTAACTACGAGGAGCCAATGTTGGATGAGACTATTTTTAATGTTTAGACAGTTTTTTTTATGAAGATAGGATTTTTATTACAAACAGGAAGCGTTATAATTGGATATAGGCCTGTAACAGTCATTGATGAATATCGAATATACATACATGTATTGGTTTTAAATATTCTTGGAAACCATTTATGTTTCCATATAGTGTTTGATGTATCAGTGTGTATTATTTAGTCATTAAGGGTGGATTGTTAAAGTAATTTAAATGTTGAAAGGTAATGATTAAATAATTCCACTCTGAAACCTTATAACTGCATGAAATTGATTAGAATCATACATTTATTAACTGATGGGTTTGATTAGGTTAAGTCAATAAAATTATATATCTGTACAATATATTTGTATAGTATCTAAACGCATATATCTATACAATAGATTTTTATAGTATCTTAAACACAGACTGTCTGAGCAAAATCCCAGAGATTTGGGAGAGGGCAGGGAGTACTTCTCACGGCCTCCCTAATCTTGGGGGAGGACAGGGAGTGCTTCCCACGGTCTCCCTAATCTTGGGGGAGGACAGGGAGTGCTTCCCACCGTCTCCCTAATCTTTGTCGGCTGGGTAGTGATACAGTATGTGTGTAGGATACCTACTGTTTGTGTGTGAATGTAAGTGCATAAGGAGCCAGTATAAAATGAATGGTTTTGTACAACGGACTAGCGCTCTCGTGAATAAACGTTTTGGCTATCATAGCTGGGCCTCCATCTGTTTCATTCAACCAGTATTTTACAAATCCTGGGTTGCAGACGGAGTAGTTTAATTGAATTGGTTTATGAACATTGAGAACATAATTCTCATAACACTGACTTTGTGAAAATCAATATTTGTGTCATTCTCAAAACTTTTGGCCACGACTGTACAGTATACAGTGTTTTGACTGGGAATGGTAAAATTATCATATGTGCAGACTGAGCTTGTGTATGTAATATACACTGAGTGTACAAAACATTAAGGACACCTTCCTAACATTGAAGGTGGATTCACCTGGTCAATCTGTGTCATGGAAAGAGCAGGTGTCCTTAATGTTTTGTCCACTCAGTGTATATGCATGCCGGTGTGCATGTTTATTTTTGCACTATTATGTGTGCATGCACGTGTGTGTGTACGTTGTTTTGAGAGCCTTTAAAATGGGCCTGGGCCTCTAGTGGGTTTGTCTCATTCATTAGCCAGATAATATTCTCTCGGTGAGCCCATGCTCTCATTGATTTTTGCCTTTTAACTGCTCTGCCCCCACTCAATTTATACACACTTTATATGGCCTAATTGAACTGAATCAGAGAGCGAGAGAGAGAGAGAACAGGAAATGGGCATTGGGGAAATAGGCAATAACATTTTGATTTAGCTGAAGATACAGTGAAGAAATGGATATGTAGTAAAAAAAAATGTTTTGAGGAACTATTGATGCAAGGAGAGGGGAGATGGAGAGAGAGAGAGAGAGAGAAGGAAGCGTAAAAAGGAGGGAGGGAGAGAGAAGAGGAGAGAGTAAAGAATAACAATAGTGTAAACAATAAAAGGAGCATCCATTACTAAATACAAATCCTAACATAAAAACATGGTAGTAAAAAATCAGTTTACGAAATATGATAAGTGGATGCTAGAGGGAGAAGAAGATAAATAATCGTAAAGGAGAAGAAGTGTAGCTAGAAGCATAAAAGAAGAGAGAGAGAGAGGAGGAGAAAGAAGCATAAAAGAGCAGAATCTCTGAGGCCTTCCCTGGTGTCTTGTCAAGTGAAACGCTTTTTATTCCATGTGCCGCTGCTAGAAAGAGCAAGACACCAATCCTCTGCAGTGATGGACACACACACACACACACACACACGTATACACACACCCACATCCTAGCATGTAAACCTGATCCACAGACCTAGGCCCTGACTTGACCTGTATTCTTCTGACACTCCACCTACTGTAACACAGGTATTTAACACTTAGCTATTACCTTAAACCTATTCTTCTCTCTCACTTAATTTCTCTCCCATTCTCCCCTCCACTCACTCTTCTCCTCTAACCTTCAAAGTTCAGTGGAGGAAGATGAAAAAGAGGAAGCAGAGGCGAGAGGAGGTAGGCAGAGTACTACAGGGTCACAGTGGTGATTTGAGGTCAGGGGTATGAGATGGGCTGACAGGGGCCAGGGCTTGTTGAGGGAGAGAGGGGGATAAGTTTGGGGGAGTGACAGGCGGTGACACACAGCGTAACCTTTAGACTGGAGCCACAGGAGCATGATGGCTCGACTCCAAGGTAACAGAGAGGTAGAAGGATAGAGGGTGGGAGAGAGAGAGATGGAGAGAAAGAGAGAGGGGGGATGTTACTGTGGGGGTACGCCTCCACACGCTTGTGTCACCTCTCTGTTTGTGTCCCTTGTGTGTTAACTAGCCAGAAAGCACAATGTGGAGAGGGGGAGGGATATACACTGAGTGTAAAAAACATTAGGAACATATTGAGTTGCTAGAGTTCCCCCCCCCCTCCCTCCCCCCCACCCGCATTTTGCACTGAGAACAGACTCAATTCGTTGGGGCATGGACTCTACAAGGTGTCAAAAGCGTTCCACAGGGATGCTGGCCCATGTTGACTCTATGCTTCCCACAGTTATATCAAGTTGGTTGGATGTCATTTGCGTGGTGGACCATTCTTGATACAAACGGGAAACTGTTGAGTGTTAAAAAAAACAGCAGCGTTGCCGTTCTTGACACACTAAACCGGTGCGCCTGGCACCTACTACGATAGCCCGTTCAAAGGCACTTAAATATTTTGTCTAGCCCATTCACCCTCTGAATGTCACACATACATAATCTGTCTCAAATGGCTCAAGGCTTAAAAATACTTATTTAACCTGTCTACTCCCCTTCATCTGCACTGATTTGAAGTGGATTTAACAAGTGACATAAATAAGGGATCATACTGTAGCTTTCAACTGTTCAGTCTATGTCATGGAAATAGCAGGTATTCTTAATGTTTTGTATACCCAGTGTATATATGATGGTGTGTATGGACAGTACACTGTATATAGGATGAGCCATGACTAGACCAGTATATACATATAAAGAGGGTAAAATGTTTTGTACACTCCGTGTAGACTGTTCGTGTCACGAATCCCGCTTCCTGAGTCTGTGTTTGCCTGTGTTTCTGTCCTGGAGTGTGTTTCCGGTGTCCTGGAACGCACCCTGTCTGGTTGCCGGGCGAATTAGCTTGTTGGGAGATCGATGTTCACCCGCACCTGTATCCCATCACTAATCTGCACACCTATCCTGATCATCACCTCTCCCCTTCAAAAGCTCTGACCTGACATCCATTCCCTGCCGGATCGTTAGCCATGAACAGTATGTTGTGCCCACGAACCAGCCTCCAGTTTATAGAGTTTGTTTTGTTTTGTTTTGTTTTATTGTTTTGTACGTCTTGCTTGCCTTTAACTTACCGCCGTTTGTTTTGTCTACAGCCATTCACCCGGAACCCATACCCCATCCCTGTCTGCTGGTTGCCAGTGTGTTGTTATCCATTGGATCTGCCTATCCACTCCCATCAACCCACATCCGCTGCCCGCTCCTCCACCCGGAACTATCTACCTCCACGTTCTCATTGATTAATAAATATTCACCATCTTTATACTCACCTTGTCCTGGTCTGCTTCTGGGTCCAATTCTGGTAAACCCTGACAGTTTGTGCTGTCGCTCTCTGTCTTAATGAGAGCATTTATCTACAGACCTGACATTTCTGTACATTTATTGCGTGGTTGAGTGTGTGTGTGTGTAATCAGTCCATCAGTGTAATATATGGCTGTAGTATCAGTGTCTGTGTGTCTTTTAACATCTCCATGGCTTAATTAATTAGGCAGAGTCTTAATGATTCCTCTTGTCCAGCGGCACTGCTTGTAATTACAGTCTCTGTAGGAAAAAACATGTCTGACATATCACACACACACACATAATTACTTTTAGCAACTATTTCCTAATTAGGATTTCCAGCCTGTCAATCAAAGTTGTGTGAATAATTCATAGTTATTGGAGAAAAGCTGGACTGGGAGGAGGGTGTGTCCAGCTCAAGTCCCTGGTGTGAGTTTTTAAGCATACAGAAGTCACAGAGGTCTCTCTGTCAATACTGTCAGCCTAACATCTCCTGTCCGTTCTCATTGACAAAGCAAACACACTAACACACAGAGACTCACACACGCACACAGACACACACGCACACAGATACCACACACACAAACGCCTGCTCACGTATGGGTGGTTTGGCCGTCTGCTAATTCTGGCAAATACCAGAAGGGCCACATCTTTTATTGGGGAGCACTGGTGGAAATGGACAAAAAAAAAAGTAAAATATTTTTTTTCTTTAAATGTAACCTTTTATTTAACTAGACAAGTCAGTTAAGAACAAATTCACCCCAGCCAAACCCTACCCCGGACGACGCTGGGCCAATTGTGTGCCACCCTATGGGACTCCTAATCATGGCCAGTTATGATACAGCTGGAATCAAACCAAGGTCTGTAGTGACGCCTCTAGTACTGAGATGCAGTGCCTTAGACCTCTGCGCCACTCGGGAGCCCATGATTATATACAGTGCATTCGGAAAGTATTCAGACCCCTTGACTTTTTACACATTTTGTTATGTTTCCCTGTCAATCTACACACAATACCCCATAATGATGAAGCAAAAACAAGTATTTTTATTTTGGCACATTTATTAAAAATAAGAAACAGAAATATATTATTTATATAAGTATATTGGCCCTTTGCTATAAGACTTGAAATTGAACTCAGGTCTATCCTGTTTACATTGATCATCCTTGAGATGTTTCTACAACTTGATTGGGCATGATTTGGAAAGGCTATATAAGGTCCCACAGTTGACGGTGCATGTCAGAGCAAAAACCAAGCCATGAGGTCGAAGGAATTGTCCGTAGAGCTCCGAGACAGGATTGTGTCGAGGCACAGATCTGGGGAAGGGTACCAAAACATTTATGCAGCATTGAAGGTCCCCAAGAATACAGTGGACTCCATCATTCTTAAATGGAAGAAGTTTAGGATCACTAAGACTCTTCCTAGAGCTGGCTGCCCAGCCAAACTGAGCAATCGGGAGAGAAGGGCCTTGGTCAGAGAGGTGACCAAGAACCCAATGGTCACTCTGACAGAGCTCCAGTACTCCTCTGTGGAGATGGGAGAACCTTCCATAAGGACAAAGATCTCTGCAGCACTCCACCAGTCAAGCCTTTATGGTAGAGTGGCCAGACGGAAGCCACTCCTCAGTAAAAGGCACATGACCGCCCGCTTGGAGTTTGCCAAAAGGCACCTAAAGACTCTGACCACGAGAAACCAGATTCTCTGGTCTGATGAAATTAAGGCTGAACACTTTGGCAGGAATGCCAAGTGTCACATCTGGAGGAAACTTGGCACCATCCCTACGGTGAAGCATGGTGGTGGCAGTATCATGCTGTTGGGATGTTTTTCAGCGGCAGGGGCTGGGAGACTAGTCAACCAGCTCTGCAGCACTCCAGCAATCAGGCCTTGATGGTAGTGGCCAGACGGAACCCACTCAGTTTTTATGACTTTTGCGCAATTTCTCTGTTGTCATATTAATCCACATTGGTCATGTGGCTGACCAGTGTGCAACGACCGGCCCGCATACCAAAATGGGACAGATATTAAATGTTTTTATTTGCTGAGCTACTTGTATAGCCTAACAAGTCATTAGATTGGCTTTTATAACACATAGGTAAGGTAATGGCCATCTACTAGACATGTATACAGTTTTTTTTATTTTATTAAACACAAGTCATCATGTATTACAATAAAAGGTCAATCCGGGGACTGCCTGTGTATTTTAATAGTTTTGTCAATCTCTATTTGCTTCTGAATCTGTCTCCTCAATCCGGTGAATGGGTTTATGAGCTGTAGTAATGAGTGACTCTGATGTTAGATTACATGACAGAGCCACTGGAGGCTGGAAAGTCCCGCCTGTCTCCGGTGTATTTCATTCCCTGAAAGGCTGTCACAAAATATATGCTTATGTAACTGATGTGAAATAGCTAGCTAGTTAGCGGTGGTGCGAGCTAAATGGCGTTTCAATCGGTGACGTCACTTGCTCTGAGACCTTGAAGTAGTGGTTCCCCTTGCTCTGCAAGGACCGCGGCTTTTGTGGAGCGATGGGTAACGATGCTTCGTGGGTGTCAGTTGTTGATGTGTGCAGAGGGTGCCTGGTTCGCGCCCGGGTATGGGCGAGGGGACGGTCTAAAGTTATACTGTTACACTTATGCGTGTGTAGCCGGTGCTATACTGCACCGCTGTAACTCTGCGTTGTGTGTGGTTGATTGAGACTATAAACGTGGACTTTGGAGATCAGGTAGTTTTAATCAAGCAGAACTGACTCTCTGCATCCTGCATCTGCATCCAAAAGGAAATTTGTAGAGCACATATGTTCTGAGAATCGTCGCCTTTTTCTCTCTCAGTGCATCAAAATGATTTTCGAATATAAAAATTAATACACTCTCCTTATTATACATAACATATTTTACATATAAAACCACATACCTGCATCCAAAAGGAAATAAAACATTTGTAGAGCACATAGGTTCTGAGAATCGTCGCCTCTTTCTACAACAGATGCACAATAGGAGGGACTGGGATCATTCGAGGAGCTAGCCATCGTTCACACATACAATAGCCTGCTAATACCTTAGCTAGCTATTAACCACATGTTGAATTCAGAATGTTGATATCATCCTACAAAGTACAATTACAAGTGCATCTTAACAATACCATCCACTTATGAGTAACCTCTAAATATACATCATTATTCATGAACAAAACACTGTGTGTATGACTTTGTACTTAAAAGAATCAAACTTTTCTGAAGACAGAAAAAGCGTGCCTACCTGTCTCAGTGCATCAAAATGATTTGAGCACGAGCACGCCGGGCAAAACGTAAGTACACACTCCCCTTCTCCCAGGATGCAGGCATGCATAACAAATCAACACAACATATTGATTATATGAACCTGGTGAAATTCACATAGTACTTTTTATTAGTCTTCCGGGTTGGAGCAAGCGGTCGCATCTGCACTCGGTCCGCAGGTAGTATTACATTTCATTACATTTCATTATAGTACAACGGTTTGATTTGTCTAATCTTAGCAATTTCTTCTTAGCTAGCTACATAGCCGTCTTTGTATCATAGATAATTGCGTAATTATCGTATTTCGTCGTCCTAACGCAGTCTACACTGCCCTGCAGCTAGCCAGCTAGCTAACGTCCACCGTTAGCTAGTCCACTGTCTACCGATTAGCAGCACAACTATTACACTCAACTGAACGACTTGATTAGTGTAGTGTTAGCTAGCTACATAGTTGTCTTTGCTGTCTTCGTATCCAAGATAATTGTGTAGTTTAGAGTGTGTAGTTTTAGAGTGATTATCTTAATTTACCGAGGTTAGCTAGCCAGCTATTTGTCGTCCTTAACGTAGGAGACTCTGCTAGCTAGCCAACAGCTAGCCAACGTCTACCGAACAGAACTTCTGCACTCAACAACCGGTCGCATTTCGCTCGCTCCACAGGTAGTATCACATTTTTCATTTCATTTCATTACAGTACAACGGCTTGATTTGTTTGATCGTAGCTAGCTACATAGCTAGCTACATAGCCGTCTTTGTATCAAAGATAATTGTGTAGTCTAGAGCGATTTCCTAGGTTAGCTAGCCAGCTATTGTCGTTCTTTTAACGCAACGTAACGTAATCAACACTGCTAGCTAGCCAGCTAGCCCCGAATAGCAGCACAGTAGAAACTATTACACTCAACGGAACGACTTGATTAGTGTAGTGTCAACAACGCAGCCAATGCCAGCTAGCCTACATAGTCAACAACGCAGCCTCTGCCAGCTAGCCTACTTCAGCAGTACTGTATCATTTTAATCATTTTAGTCAATAAGATTCTTGCTACGTAAGCTTAACTTTCTGAACACTCGAGACGTGTAGTCCACTTGTCATTCCAATCTCCTTTGCATTAGCGTAGCCTCTTGTGTAGCCTGTCAACTATGTGTCTGTCTATCCCTGTTCTCTCCTCTCTGCACAGACCATACAAACGCTCCACACCGCGTGGCCGCGGCCACCCTAATCTGGTGGTCCCAGCGCGCACGACCCACGTGGAGTTCCAGGTCTCCGGTAGCCTCTGGAACTGCCGATCTGCGGCCAACAAGGCAGAGTTCATCTCAGCCTATGCCTCCCTCCAGTCCCTCGACTTCTTGGCACTGACGGAAACATGGATCACCACAGACAACACTGCTACTCCTACTGCTCTCTCTTCGTCTGCCCACGTGTTCTCGCACACCCCGAGAGCTTCTGGTCAGCGGGGTGGTGGCACCGGGATCCTCATCTCTCCCAAGTGGTCATTCTCTCTTTCTCCCCTTACCCATCTGTCTATCGCCTCCTTTGAATTCCATGCTGTCACAGTTACCAGCCCTTTCAAGCTTAACATCCTTATCATTTATCGCCCTCCAGGTTCCCTCGGAGAGTTCATCAATGAGCTTGATGCCTTGATAAGCTCCTTTCCTGAGGACGGCTCACCTCTCACAGTTCTGGGCGACTTTAACCTCCCCACGTCTACCTTTGACTCATTCCTCTCTGCCTCCTTCTTTCCACTCCTCTCCTCTTTTGACCTCACCCTCTCACCTTCCCCCCTACTCACAAGGCAGGCAATACGCTCGACCTCATCTTTACTAGATGCTGTTCTTCCACTAACCTCATTGCAACTCCCCTCCAAGTCTCCGACCACTACCTTGTATCCTTTTCCCTCTCGCTCTCATCCAACACTTCCCACACTGCCCCTACTCGGATGGTATCGCGCCGTCCCAACCTTCGCTCTCTCTCCCCCGCTACTCTCTCCTCTTCCATCCTATCATCTCTTCCCTCTGCTCAAACCTTCTCCAACCTATCTCCTGATTCTGCCTCCTCAACCCTCCTCTCCTCCCTTTCTGCATCCTTTGACTCTCTATGTCCCCTATCCTCCAGGCCGGCTCGGTCCTCGGGAAAACTCGCCTCCCTGCGGACCTGACATCCTTTCACTCCCTCCTCTCTACATTTTCCTCTTCTCTCTCTGCTGCTAAAGCCACTTTCTACCACTCTAAATTCCAAGCATCTGCCTCTAACCCTAGGAAGCTCTTTGCAACCTTCTCCTCCCTCCTGAATCCTCCTCCCCCCCCCCCCTCCTCCCTCTCTGCAGATGACTTCGTCAACCATTTTGAAAAGAAGGTCGACGACATCCGATCCTCGTTTGCTAAGTCAAACGACACCGCTGGTTCTGCTCACACTGCCCTACCCTGTGCTCTGACCTCTTTCTCCTCTCTCTCCAGATGAAATCTCGCGTCTTGTGACGGCCGGCCGCCCAACAACCTGCCCGCTTGACCCTATCCCCTCCTCTCTTCTCCAGACCATTTCCGGAGACCTTCTCCCTTACCTCACCTCGCTCATCAACTCATCCCTGACCGCTGGCTACGTCCCTTCCGTCTTCAAGAGAGCGAGAGTTGCACCCCTTCTGAAAAAACCTACACTCGATCCCTCCGATGTCAACAACTACAGACCAGTATCCCTTCTTTCTTTTCTCTCCAAAACTCTTGAACGTGCCGTCCTTGGCCAGCTCTCCCGCTATCTCTCTCAGAATGACCTTCTTGATCCAAATCAGTCAGGTTTCAAGACTAGTCATTCAACTGAGACTGCTCTTCTCTGTATCACGGAGGCGCTCGGCACTGCTAAAGCTAACTCTCTCTCCTCTGCTCTCATCCTTCTAGACCTATCGGCTGCCTTCGATACTGTGAACCATCAGATCCTCCTCTCCACCCTCTCCGAGTTGGGCATCTCCGGCGCGGCCCACGCTTGGATTGCGTCCTACCTGACAGGTCGCTCCTACCAGGTGGCGTGGCGAGAATCCGTCTCCACACCACGTGCTCTCACCACTGGTGTCCCCAGGGCTCTGTTCTAGGCCCTCTCCTATTCTCGCTATACACCAAGTCACTTGGCTCTGTCATAACCTCACATGGTCTCTCCTATCATTGCTAGGCAGACGACACACAATTAATCTTCTCCTTTCCCCCTTCTGATGACCAGGTGGCGAATCGCATCTCTGCATGTCTGGCAGACATATCAGTGTGGATGACGGATCACCACCTCAAGCTGAACCTCGGCAAGACGGAGCTGCTCTTCCTCCCGGGAAGGACTGCCCGTTCCATGATCTCGCCATCACGGTTGACAACTCCATTGTGTCCTCCTCCCAGAGCGCTAAGAACCTTGGCGTGATCCTGGACAACACCCTGTCGTTCTCAACTAACATCAAGGCGGTGGCCCGTTCCTGTAGGTTCATGCTCTACAACATCCGCAGAGTACGACCCTGCCTCACACAGGAAGCGGCGCAGGTCCTAATCCAGGCACTTGTCATCTCCCGTCTGGATTACTGCAACTCGCTGTTGGCTGGGCTCCCTGCCTGTGCCATTAAATCCCTACAACTCATCCAGAACGCCGCAGCCCGTCTGGTGTTCAACCTTCCCAAGTTCTCTCACGTCACCCCGCTCCTCCGCTCTCTCCACTGGCTTCCAGTTGAAGCTCGCATCCGCTACAAAACCATGGTGCTTGCCTACGGAGCTGTGAGGGGAACGGCACCTCAGTACCTCCAGGCTCTGATCAGGCCCTACACCCAAACAAGGGCACTGCGTTCATCCACCTCTGGCCTGCTCGCCTCCCTACCACTGAGGAAGTACAGTTCCCGCTCAGCCCAGTCAAAACTGTTCGCTGCTCTGGCCCCCCAATGGTGGAACAAACTCCCTCACGACGCCAGGACAGCGGAGTCAATCACCACCTTCCGGAGACACCTGAAACCCCACCTCTTTAAGGAATACCTAGGATAGGATAAAGTAATCCCTCTCACCCCCCCCCCCTTAAAATATTTAGATGCACTACTGTTCCACTGGATGTCATAAGGTGAATGCACCAATTTGTAAGTCGCTCTGGATAAGAGCGTCTGCTAAATGACTTAAATGTAAATGTACTTTAACAACTGTTACACGCGCGGCACTGTCAAACGAAGCACCACACTGTAAATCTATCTGCACCCACATATGCTAGTCCCAGCCTCATTCTATGACAAACACTACTTTTATTGAATTCAATACATTTCCCAGTTTATGCTTCAAAACCAACTTTGTAAGAGGTTTTAAAAATAGGTTATGTTTGACTCAAAATTATATGACAGTAAGGCATTGTTTGCAGAATAGATGGATGCAGCCAATTGCTTGATTAATATAATTAATCAATACATTTCTTGACAGTCCAAAAAATACTGCTATCAGGTTGTAAATCACAGCTGGCCTGGTACATTGTTTGCTCCCTCCACCAATTTAGGATGCACTTTCATTTTCAATGGCTCAATATTGCTAACGCATTTATTTATGTAGCTATTTACTTAGCAAGTTAAAACCATGGAACCTAACATTAGCTAGCATGCTGGAAGGATGTCATGTCATTGGAGGAGTGGGTGAGTGACCGACCGATTTTTTCCCCTCGTAGTTTTTCAGTGGCTAAAGCTAGAGATGCAGGTGTCATTTGGTTAGCTAGCAAGAAATGTGAATCACTTTGCTAGCTAGCAAGCTAGCTATGCTGAACACGAACGACTGTTATCCAGTTAGCATGTCTCTTGCGTTAGTAAATTCACTCTGGCTATCTACTCCGCTATGAATTTACGAACACACAACACCCACTGAATATGACCAGTGTCTATAAACATTGGCAAAAAAGCAAGCAACACAGTTAAGTCACTAACGCTCTAGATAACATGTAAACAGCCTAACCAGCTCTGCTATAGCGAGTAAAATTGTCAGAGTGAGATGTTCTCTCATTTGTTTCTGGAAGTAGCTAGCAAGCATAACTTAAGCCAATTAGTTGGGTGCTGGACTGCCGTTGTGAGGAACGCTTGGTTCAACCCTACTCCTCGGCCAGAGCTTTCAGTGTCAATGGTGCAGTGTGCGCTCTGAAACGCTTTAAATTTACGACAATCTGACAACGTTCTGAATTTATGAATGACCTAGAGCGCTTTTTTTTACACACTGGAGGCAATTTACAACGCACACTTAGTTGTCAATCAAATATATTTGGCATCGATCAAATGGGCGGGCAGGCAAGCTGCAGGAGGAGGAGCAGGCTACTGTTCCCCATTGTTTAGCAGTGCCCATTTTTGAAGCCAACTTGCTGAAAGAGTTTGAAAGGGGTTAGCTAATGTTCCTTCATTAGATTTTAGCTCAACTCGCTCTGACTAGCGTTAGTTGTTGATCTTGTTGTTGTTGATGTGCATAACTGAGTGAGAGAGATACTACATTTTCATGGTTTGACCAAAAGGACTGTAAAGTTCCCAAATGTAAGAGGACAATTGATTTTGTGGATTTCAGCGAATGCGATCCAATGATTTAAAGTCGCGCTATTGCTACTGACTGTAAATACAAAGTCCAGTTCAAAGTGAATGATACCAGGTCCATGTGGCTTATTTGCATGCAGGCCTATTGTTGCTTTGATTGGCTATTGCGCACCAGTCTGCTTAGACTCCGGTTCTGGACAGACAATATGTTTTTGTTTGGTTTTATTTACTGCACTGTCTATTAATCGTCCAAACGTATGGCCGCTTTCCCACTTTATATTGCTATAGAATTTTCACAAATGCCTTACTCTACATAATTCCCGTACATTCTATGAATTTAAGAAAATGATCATATCTAAGTGCTCGCTTGTCTGAAAATGTTTAAAACGTGTCATATTCTTCCAGGGGGTGTATATGAACCGATTTTTATTAAGATTTCATGTTGCTAAAACGCTGTCAGTTCCACTTTAATGTAGCCATTGGCTGTATTATAAAGCCAAAACATTAAGTAACTAACAGATTCTCTCTCTCCTTGTCTTTCTGTTTTCTTCTATTGAATTATATGTAGCAAACACTTAGCTAAGTGGCCAGGGCGGAGCACATGCCATGCACTAATTTGAAATGTGTAGTTAGGCTGTTATAGGGTATTATACTGTATAAGCCAATGGTGATGGCTAAGGCATATATTCAGTGATATTCTTCTTTTAATAATCATTAGTAGTATTTTTGCAGTCCCTAATCTAAAGTGAGTGCTATTTATACTTTATAAATGTGTTGAATGACCAGTGTAATTTCTCACAGAAAGATGATAATGCCATGGGTAGACATTCCTGCACACAACACAGGATGTTTAAGGAAATATATAACATGTGGGAATAACTAGCTTATTTACAATGTGGGAGTAATGATTAATAAATGCCCAAACTGTTTGTAAATGTCTTTATAAATACCTTATAAATGGTTTATTATGGACCCTCAAAGTGTTACCCTAGGATGTTGCTGGGCCCAGCACAGGCAGTGGGGTCCCCTGGTCGTCTGTTCCCAGTGATGCTTACAGCTCAGCTGCTGCTGCGGCAGTCAAGTGTAGTTGACGTAGGGAAAATGGAGAGAGAGAGACAGAGAGAGACGCTGACACATACTGCCAGTTTATTGATATTTTGGCTCTATAATATATATGTAATAGTACTTAACCCTTAGGATAGGGTTATGTATGACAGCCAGGCACTTATATTTGCAATATAAGTAGTTATGCTTTCATAAGGTATTATGAGCCAATGGTCATCTATTAGGCATTTATTGTAATTTTTCTTTTTTATCTTATGTGTTTATTCATTCACAACTATGATATTGTTGGGCCCAGCACAGGCAGTGTGGTCTTCCGGTACCAGTTTTGTGGGAAAGGATGCTTAGCAGAGACACTGCCAGTTCCTTAATATGTTGGCTCTATATGTCACTTAGGAGTGACAGACAGACAGACAGACAAGACAGACAGACAGACAGACAGACAGGACAGACAGACAGACAGACAGACAGACAGACAGACAGACAGACAGACAGACAGACAGACAGACAGACAGACAGACAGACAGACAGACAGACAGACAGAGGAGAACAAGGAGAAGCACAGACAGTGACAGAGAGTCAGAGAAACAGCACGTGCGGGATGTGGGCTTGTGTGGCTAAAATTCAAGTGCACACACACTTTGGACCTGGGCCTGTGACTATGACAGGCAGTGTTGTCTGCATCTCCTCTGAGTCAGGGGAAGGGAATGGAGAGGAATGCTAAGGATCCAAGAGAAGCCAAGCATACAATTTCATTCTGGGAGGGGGAGGGAAAAGGAGGGGTACGTTTATAACATAAACTCTCTTTCTTTTCTTCTCTTCTTCCTTTCTCCTCACCATTCTCTCTGTCTGCAGAGACCTTGTGTGTGTCAGCCAGGCAGTAGAGCATCCCATCTGTTTCTTTCTTCCTTATCAAACCATCTTTATTTTTTCCCTTTCCACACTCCTGTCTTTCACTCTCTCTCTCTGCTCTCTTCTGTCTCACTCTTTTTATTCTCTCTCTGAACCAGTTTTCTGTCTCTGGGCGTCCTTGGTTGCATTATTTGAGAGTTTAACAGCTCTGCATGCCTCCGTCCCCAAACGTTGAGGGGGAGAGAAAGGCAGAGAGAAGTTATAGAGGTGTACAGTTTGGAAGAGAGCGAGAGAGAGAGAGGAGAAATGGAGTTAGGGCTGGTATAATTGGCTCAAAGAGATGGTCCTAATAAGGAAGAGAGAACGATGTGGAGAATTCCAATGAGAGGGAGAAGAGGGCTAGAGAAAGAGGGGGGAGGGGTGAGTAAAGTTGGAGAGAAAGGTGAAGGAAAAGAGGCAGTGAATGGCTACAAGTTAGATGGAAACAAAATGTCTGCAAGAGAGGGATGGGATAAGATTGAAGCAAAGCTGTAGCCTAGAAGACTAGAGAGAAGGATAGAAATGGGAGGTGGATATAGACGATCGGTGAGACAGCGAGAGAAATACGAAGAGAGAGAGAGAGAGATGAGTCAGTCCTGGTGAGTGTCCATTTGTTTACAAGTTCTCCTGCCGCAGGTGTCAGCAGAAGAAGAAAGAGGAAGAGAGAAAGAGGGAGAGAGAGACATGGAGGGAAATGGCAATTACCCGGGCCGGTTTGGAGCGTTTTGTTTTGTTTGTGGAAGCAGCATTGTGTGGCTGGCCACTAACGAGGCCCACAGAGCTCGTTAATAATGAATTGGGGAGAAGGTGACGAAAAGAGGAGAGGAGGGGGGCAGGGTGCTGTCTCAATGGAGACTGTTGACATTCTCTCTGATAGGCCCACAGACTGAATATGGTACCACAGTGTTGATGTTTGATATGAATCTGAGCATACACACATTCATACAAACATACAGTTGAAGTCGGAAGGTTACGTACACCTTAGCATGCAGACACACACGTAGCTTTTTGCAGAGCATATTGCACTCAGATTTTAGTTAACCTATTATAAAATGTATCTTACCTGTAGGTGCCTATTCCTTTCACCCTCTGTCCCTTCATCTCACACTCCTCCCATCCCATCCCCCTGTCATTCCTTCCCTCATTCCATCTGTCTCATGCTGTGTGGCTGAGAGGAGAGAGGGGGAATTTGGGCTGGATTTGCTACTCTGGATCTGATGAGACAGCTGACTGGCAGCCGTGATAAGGACATCCATTCCCACTCACTCTCCCATTCCATATCCTACAGTATATTATGATATAGGTACAGTTGAAGTCGGAAGTTTACATACACAAGGTTGGAGTCATTAAACTCCTTTTTCAACCACTCCACACATTTCTTGTTAACAAACTATAGTTTTGGCAAGTCGGTTAGGACATCTACTTTGTACACGACACAAGTAATTTTTCCAACAATTGTTTACAGACAGATTATTTCACTTATAATTCACTGTATCGGGCCTCCCGGGTGGCGCAGTGATTAAGGGCGCTGTACTGCAGCGCCAGCTGTGCCACCAGAGACTCTGGGTTTGCGCCCAGGCTCTGTCGCAACCGGCCGCGACCGGGAGGTCCGTGGGGCGACGCACAATTGGCCTAGCGTCGGGTTAGGGAGGGCTTGGCCGGTAGGGATATCCTTGTCTCATCACGCACCAGCGACTCCTGTGGTGGGCCGGGCTAACCAAGGTTGCCAGGTGCACGGTGTTTCCTCCGACACATTGGTGCGGCTGGCTTCCGGGTTGGATGCGCGCTGTGTTAAGAAGCAGTGCGGCTTGGTTGGGTTGTGTATCAAAGGACGCATGACTTTCAACCTTCGTCTCTCCCGAGCCCGTACGGGAGTTGTGGAGATGAGACAAGATAGTAGCTACTAAAACAATTGGATACCACGAAATTGGGGAGAAAAAGAGGTAAAAATGTAAAAAATGTTTAAAAAATAATTCACTGAATCACAATTCCAGTGGGACAGAAGTTTACATACACTAAGTTGACTGTGCCTTTAAACAGCTTGGAAAAGTCCAGAAAATGATGTCATGGCTTCAGAAATTCTATTTGACAATAGGCTATTTGACATCATTTGAGTCAATTGGAGGTGTACCTGTGGACGTATTTCAAGGCCTACCGTCAAACTCAGTGCCTCTTTGCTTGACATCATGGGAAAATCAAAAGAAATCAGCCAAGACCTCAAAGAAAAAAATTGTAGAACTCCACAAGTCTGGTTCATCCTTGGGAGCAATTTCCAAACGCCACATTCATCTGTACAAACAATGGGACCACGAAGCCGTCATACCGCTCAGGAAGGAGACGCGTTCTGTCTCGTAGAGATGAATGTACTTTGGTGCAAAAAGTGCAAATCAATCCCAGAACAACAGCAAAGGTCCTCGCGAAGATGCTGGAGGAAACAGGTACAAAACTATCTATATCCACAGTAAAACGAGTCATATAATGACATAACCTGAAAGGCTGCTCAGCAAAGAAGAAGCCACTGCTTCAAACCGCATAAAAAAGCCAGACTACGGTTTGCAACTGCCCATGAGGAGAAAGATCATACTTTTTGGAGAAATGTCCTCTGGTCTGATGAAACACAAATAGAACTGTTTGGCTGTAATGACCATCGTTATGTTTGGAGAAAAAGGGGGAGGCTTGCAAGCCGAAGAACACCATCCCAACTGTGAAGCACGGGGGTGGCAGCATCATGCTGTGTGGGTGCTTTGCTGTAGGAGGGACTGGTGCACTTCACAAAATAGATGGCATTATGAGGAAAGGAAAATTATGTGGATATATTGGAGCAACATCAAGACATCAGTCAGGGAGTTAAAGCTTGGTTGCAATTGGGTCTTCCAAATGGACAATGACCCCAAGCATATTTCCAAAGTTGTGGCCAAATGGCTTAAGGACAGCAAAGTCAAGGTATTGGAGTGGCCATCACAAAGCCCTGACCTCAATCCTGTATAAAATGCATGGGAAGAACTGAAAAAGTGTGTGCAAGCAAGGAGGCATAGAAATGGGCCAAAATTCACCCAATTTATTGTGGGAAGCTTGTGGAAGGCTACCTGAAACGTTTGACCCAAGTTAAACAATTTAAAGGCAATGCTACCAAATACTAATTGAGTGTATGTAAACTTCTGACCCACTGGGAATATGATGAAAGAAATAAAAGCTGAAATAAATCATTCTCTCTACTATTATTCTGACATTTCACATTCTTAAAAAAGTGGTGATCCTAATTTTTACTCGGATTAAATGTCAGGAATTGTGAAAAACTGAGTTTAAATGTATTTGGCTAAGGTGTATGTAAACTTCCGACTTCAACTATATGTGTATGCTTGCACATGCTTCACCTATTACTTTGTGTAATGCTGATGGCCACCATTCATTCTTCCACATGGTAATGGAAATACATCAATACCTGGTGACACATACCATGCAGTACCCACCTGTCTATTTTTCATTATTTCAATTTATACAGTATGGAAGATCAATTTACAGTTTGAAAATACTTCACATGGACTCAACTTGTGTGGGCATGTGCATGTGTGTGTCAGAGAGAGAGAGAGAGAGAGAGAGAGAGAGATAATTATTCCTCTCACAGTGGTGTCCAAACAAAACCCCTCAGATTCCTCCAGACTAACACCCCCCTGAGGAGAGAGGGGATCAGACAGTCTGCCAGAACCATGGATCACTGAGGGTGTGTGTGTTGGTGTGCCTGTGGTTGTTTCTAGTTGGTGGAGGAAGCTGTTTTCACACTTCTTTCTTCTTTCCAACTCATCCTGCTCTCTCTCTTCTCCTTCTTTCTTCTTTCCAACTCATCCTGCTCTCTCTTCTCCTTCTTTCTTCTTTCCAACTCATCCTGCGCTCTCTCTTCTCCTTCTTTCTTCTTTCCAACTCATCCTGCGCTCTCTCTTCTCCTTCTTTCTTCTTTCCAACTCATCCTGCTCTCTCTTCTCCTTCTTTCTTATTTCCAACTCATCCTGCTCTCTCTTCTCCTTCTTTCTTCTTTCCAACTCATCCTGCTCTCTTTCTTCTCCTTCTTTCTTCTTTCCAACTCATCCTGCTCTCTTTCTTCTCCTTCTTTCTCCTTTCCAACTCTTCCGTCTTCTTCATCGACTTTCATCTCTCCCTGTTTCCCTCCCCCTATTTTCTCCCTCCATTAATGCAGTTGAAGTCGGAAGTTTACATACACCTTAGCCAAATACATTTAAACTCAGTTTTTCACAATTCCTGACATTTAATCCGAGTAAGAATTCCCTGTCTTAGGTCAGTAAGGATCACCACTTTATTTTAAGAATGTGAAATGTCAGAATAATAGTAGCTTCCCACAATAAGCTTATAAGCTTCCCACAATAAGCTTTCCACAATAAGTTGGGTGAATTTTGGCCCATTCCTGCTGACAGAGCTGGTGTAACTAAGTCAGGTTTGTAGGCCTCCTTGCTCGCACAAGCTTTTTCAGTTCTGCCCACAAATTATCTATAGGATTGAGGTCAGGGCTTTGTGATGGCCACTCCTGTCACGTCCTGAACGTGGTTCCTTTTTTATGTCTCTGTTTTAGTTTGGTCAGGGTGTGAGTTGGGGTGGGCATTCTATGTTTTGTAGTCTAGGTTTTGTATTTCTATGTGTTTGGCCTGGTATGGTTCCCAATCAGAGGCAGCTGGCAATCGTTGTCTCTGATTGAGAGCCATACTTAGGCAGCCTGTTTTCCCACTATGGGTGTGGGTAGTTGTTTTCTGTCTTTGTGTGTCTGCACCAAACAGAACTGTTTCGTTTGTTACGCTTTGTTGTTTTTTTGTTCTAGTGTTCAGTTTCTTTATTAAATCTACCATGAACACGTACCACGGTGCACCTTGGTCCTCTTCACCTTCTTCCACCTACGACAACCGTTACAACTCCAATACCTTGACTTTGTTGTCTTTAAGCCAGTTTGCCACAACTTTGGAAGTATGCTTGGGGTCATTGTCCATTTGGAAGACCCATTTGCGACCAAGCTTGAACTTCCTAACTGATGTCTTGAGATGTTGCTTCAATATATCCATATAATTTTACTTTCCTCATGATGCCATCTATTTTGTAAAGTGCACCAGTCCCTCCTGCAGCAAAGCACCCCCACAACATGATGCTGCCACCCCCGTGCTTCAAGGTTGGGATGGTGTTCTTCGGCTTGCAAGCCTCCCCCTTTTTCCTCCAAACAGAACGATTGTCATTACGGCCAAACAGTTCTATTTGTGTTTCATCAGACCAGAGGACCAGTTCCCACATGATTCAAGAGGGCCACCATTGTCCCTGTTCCCAAGAAAGCTAAGGTAACTGAGCTAAACGACTACCGCCCCGTAGCACTCACTTCCGTCATCATGAAGTGCTTTGAGAGACTAGTGAAGGACCATATCACCTCCACGCTACCTGACACCCTAGACCCACTCCAATTTGCTTACCGCCCAAATAGGTCCACAGATGATGAAATCTCAACCACACTGCACACTGCCCTAACCCATTTGGACAAGAGGAATACCTATGTGAGAATGCTGTTCATCGACTATAGCTCAGCATTTAGCACCATAGTACCCTCCAAACTCGTCATCAAGCTCGAGACCCTGGGTCTCGACCCCGCCCTGTGCAACTGGGTACTGGACTTCCTGACGGGCCGCCCCCAGGTGGTGAGGGTAGGTAACAACATCTCCACCCCGCTGATCCTCACAACTGGGGCCCCACAAGGGTGCGTTCTGAGCCCTCTCCTGTACTCCCTGTTTACCCACGACTGCGTGGCCATGCACGCCTCCAACTCAATCATCAAATTTGCGGACGACACTACAGTGGTAGGCTTGATTACCAACAACGACGAGACGGCCCTCGGAGTGTGGTGTTAGGAAAATAACTTCACACTCAACGTCAACAAACCTAAGGAGATGATTGTGGACTTCAGGAAACAGCAGAGGGAGCACCCCCCTATCCGCATCGATGGGACAGTAGTGGAGAGGGTAGTAAGTTTTAAGTTCCTCGGCATACACATCACAGGCAAACTGAATTGGTCCACCCACACAGACAGCATTGTGAAGAAGGCGCAGCAGCGCCTCTTCAACCTCAGGAGGCTGAAGAAATTCGTCTTGTCACCAAAAGCACTCACAAACGTATCACCGCCTGGTACGGCAACTGCTCCGCCCACAACCGTAAGGCTCTCCAGAGGGTAGTGAGGTCTGCACAACGCATCACCAGGGCAAACTACCTGCCCTCCAGGACACCTACAACACCCGATGTCACAGGAAGGCCATAAAGATCATCAAGGACAACAACCACCCGAGCCACTGCCTGTTCACCCCGTTATCATCCAGAAAGCGAGGTCAGTACAGGTGCATCGAAGCAGGGACCGAGAGACTGAAAAACAGCTTCTATCTCAAGGCCATCGGGCTGTTAAACAGCAACCACTAACATTGAGTGGCTGCTGCCAACACACTGACTCAACTCCAGCCACTTTAATAATGAGAATTGATGGAAATTGATGTAAAATATATCACTAGCCACTTTAAACAATGCTACTTAATATAATGTTTACATACCCTACATTACTCATCTCATATGTATATGTATATACTGTACTCTATATCATCTACTGCATCTTTATGTAATACATGTATCACTAGCCACTTTAAACTATGCCACTTTGTTTACATACCCTACATTACTCATCTCATATGTATATACTGTACTCGATACCATCTACTGCATCTTGCCTTTGCCGTTCTGTACCATCACTCATTCATATATCTTTATGTACATATTCTTTATCCCTTTACACTTGTGTGTATAAGGTAGTAGTTTCGGAATTGTGAGGTTAGATTGGTCGTTTTGTTATTACTGCATTGTCAGAACTAGAAGCACAAGCATTTTGCTACACTCGCATTGACATCTGCTAACCATGTGAATGTGACAAATACATTTGATTTGATTTTTGATTTTGATTTGCACTTTTCACACCAAAGTATGTTAATTTCTAGGAGACTGAACGAGTCTCTTTCCTGAGCGGTATGACTGCTGCGTGGTCCCATGGTGTTTATACTTGCGTACTATTGTTAATACAGATGAACGTGGTACCTTCAGGCGTTTGGAAATTGCTCCCAAGGATGAACCAGACTTGTGTAGGTCTACAATTTTTGAGGGCTGATTTCTTTTGATTTTCCCATGATGTCAAGCAAAGAGGCACTGAGTTTGAAGGTAGGCCTACATCCACAGGTACACCTCCAATTGACTCAAATGATGTCAATTATCCTAACAGAAGCTTCTAAAGCCATGACCTCATTTTCTGGAATTTTCCAAGCTGTTTAAAGGCACAATCAACTTAGTGTATGTAAACTTCTGACCCACTGGAATTGTGAAACAGTGATTTATAAGTGAAATAATCTGTTTGTAAACAATTGTTGGAAAAATGACTTGTGTCATGCACAAAGTAGATGTCCTAACGATTTTCCAATACTATAGTTTGTTAACAAGAAATTTGTGGAGTGTTTCAAAAACTAGTTTTAATGACTCCAACCTAAGTGCATGTACACTTCCTACCTCAACTATAGGTCCTGTCATAAGCAACAATCCTCTCTCTCTGTCAGTTTATCATACATCTAGTTAAAGGTGAATGCTTTCAGGTATTTGCCTGTTGTCTATGTAGTCTTTTTTGACACTACCATCCCCACTGCTTCCTTCTTATTCTCTCTTTATTAATTCTCTTTACTCTCTCTACCCTCCTCTCTCTCTCATCCAGTCTTTCTGCCTGCCTTCCACATAGACTGGGACCAACCTCTGCAATCTTATTTGAAAAACAAACTTGTATTTCTCCCTCCAGCCATTTAGCCTCTCTCTTTTCATGTCTCCTTTAATTTCTCTCCTTTTCCTCCCTCGTTCCTGTCCACCCTGAGAGAGGACGTGAGATGCATTTTGCCACTGGCCTGCTTAGTTGCTTATTTATTTGCGTTGCACAAAAGGTCTTACTGTGTTTTAGCATCCATCTCCCATGCTAAATCATTCTCTCTCTCCCTTCCTCTACTTCTCTCCTCTTCACTATCTGTCATGATTTGAGGTGTCTTTTCAAACTGTCTGTCACTTACAAAATCAAACTTTATTTGTCATACCTGGCAAATACAACAAGTGTAGACTGATGGGGGTCACCTTGGGGTCATGATAGGGGCTGCACCAAATGATTGATGTATTATAATAATTGATTATGCTTATGTTGTATTAATAGAAGGGGAAGGGCTATAAGACCCCTCCCCCACTACATTTATAGGGTCCTGGACTACAGATTAGCAATATATATATGCATTATATTGTTCCACAGTTCTTTTCTAGTCTCAGAGAGATGTGAGTTATTGCAGTCAAAACAGGGTGTCTGTGAGAAAGCACCTCATGGCTAAAGAGATGCATAGACACAGAACCCTGCATGAGAGTGAAAGAGATAAGAGACAAGTCAGACATACCACTATAAATCAACTTGGGGAGTGGAAAATAACTGCTGAGCCCTTAGAAAACACGAACTATTGTTCTCTCCTGTAAGTTTGTATAACTGTATATGCATGGGCTTGGTCTCATGAGTAGAAGGTGTTAACGTAGGCAGCTACATCACTAGGGGTTGACTGCAAGCATATTAAAGCAACTTGGACCTTTTCTATTTTCAGAACTCTGGAGAGACATAAGTTGTATGTTTGATCTTTGACTTCTGTCTACAGCTGTATTCTAATTAAAATATCTTAAATTTTGTATATATTTATATACATTCAGAGTATTCATTATTTGTTAAGTAAATAACGGAGCCCAGTGTAATGGGTGCATGCTGGTGGCAGGGAAGCCAGGCGCAGGAGAGTGAACTTGGTATAAACGGAGCAGTTTAATAAATATTCAAAAACTCCGGAAACCAACATATACAAAATAAAATAAGAGGGTGCAAAACCCATCGCACACCAGAACATAACTAGCACCAATACATACAGCAAACAATCACCGACAAGGACATGAGGGGAAACAGAGGGTTAAATACACAACATGTAATTGATGGGATTGGAACCAGGTGTGATGGAAGACGAGACAAAACCAATGGAAAATGAAAAATGTATCAGTGATGGCTAGAAGGTTGGTGACGTCAACCGCCAAACACCGCCCGAACAAGGAGAGGGGCTGACTTCGGCGGAAGTCGTGACACCCAGAAAAAAAAGAAACCCAACAAGACCTTACCCTGAAATGCGTACTTACAAGCCCTTAACCAACAGTGCAGTTCAAGAAGAGTTAAGAAAATATTTACCAAATAAACTAAAGTAAAAAATAATAAAAGGTAACACAAAAACAAGGCTATATACAGAGGGTACCTGTACCAAGTCAATGTGTGGGGGTACAGGTTAGTCGAGGTCATTTGTACATGTAGGTAGGGGTGAAAGCAGGTTTTCATCCAACCCTTTTATGCCAGTAAAGTATGTCATAGAAAAAAATGTAATGACAGGCATAATGGAAACGTTCCAAATGTCGACAAAACAAGATACGCTGGACAAGGTGGGATATTTTTGTTTGTGTTAAAATTAATTATGAGAGAAATGGCGGTGGAAGCGGCTTTATGCGCAAATATTGATATAATAATGTCCAAGTAAACGTGCAGTCAAGCGATGATAGGGTGTGTGGTCCTCCCACTACAACTCGGGAAATCATGCAGTTTTTTAGGCTACAGATTAAATTAATTATGAACTTCACAGGGTGGTGGAAGTGCACTGTGCATTGCGTGATGTTTTTTCCAATATATATCGAGGGGCTTATTCTGGTGACATGATAATCGATGCTTGGCTGCTGTTTGACAAATAAAAATGATCTCGCTCTTTTTCCATAATAATCTCATCATATAGTAGGCTATACATGCACTGTATCTACGAGTTCTTGGCTAGAGCAGAGTGGGCAGAGTGGGCACATTCCCTTTATAAAGCAACATTTTACCATCAGTAGAGTTAAAAATACAATGGAAACCCATTTCACTTGTATATTTTATTTGGGACATGGGAATTTAACCGCATACGTTTTTTTAATGTGCACTACATATCACACACAGCCTTTTATCCGCAACAAGCAAATTTGGTGAGAAAATGTGCATATTGTTTATTAATTACATGAAAATCTGTCCCAACTGGATGGAAACCTAGCTACTGAAGCAAAACATATTGTTGGTGGGGGGAGGGGTGGCGGGGAATTTAACAGACACAATTAGGGTTAAGTGCCTTGCTCAAGGACACATCAACATATTTTTCACCTAGTTAGCTCTGGGATTTGAACTTTCTGGTTAATGGCCCAAAGCTCTTAACATCTAGGGTACCTGCCAGGCTAGGTTGAAGTGACATCCCGGACTCCCCTCCACCTTTGATTGTGTGTGGGTGTGTGTGTGTTTGTCACAATTGTGTTTTTGTTTGGTGCATCTCTGTATTTGTCTTTGTTGCATCTGACTATGTGTATTTGTCTTTGTTGCATCTTTCTGTTTGTATTAGTCTTTGTTGTGTCTGTCTCTGAGTGTTAGGCTCTGTCACTGCCTGGTGGAAGGAGGTGACCTGCTGGATACATGGTGGAGCCTGGAGGGCTTTTCCCTCTGTGCTCAACGCGATCCTCAGAAGAAAGTCTCTCCTCCAACCGCCCCCACTTAAACACACACTCACACAGAGCCACACAAACACACATACACCCTGGGTTGGTAGATGAGAGCTGAGTAGATCAGGTCAAATCAGATTGTGTCTATTCCTGTCTCGTCCCCCCACCCCTCAGTATACCTCTACTCCACTGTCCTTCTTTGATGACACTGACGTCCCCGCTGGTGTGTCGTCTGACCCCCCCCCCCCCCCCTCACTCTGGGCTTGTCAAATTGACTGACAGCTGTCAATCAAAGTCAAGCCTGAGGTGTGATGAGAAGGGCTGATGGATAGTCTGAACCCCCCTCCTGGTGTTTTTCTGTCTGAACTCTTGTTCTCATTGTTTCAATGTTCTTCTCTAGTTGTTTGTTAGGCTACTACTCATTCTATTGTGTGGCTCGGGTACATTTAGCCCAAGAAAGCTGTATAATGTTAGAGTAATAAGGCATTCTATCATTTTACAGTATAGATTACCAATTTGTTATTTAGTCTGATGGACATTATTAACAGGTAAGTTGACAGTCACTTATTTAGCTGTTCTGTACCAATATTCTTGAGCAACAGTAAAACATACGGACATAATAGCTGTAAAATCAATTATTCTAAACCTTTTCCCTCCTGAATACAGTACTGTTGCTTGTAACTATTGTTATTTTAACCAGCATTTAATATTACCAGCTAACAAACATAAATATTGCATAACATCAATCTAAGCCTGATTGTGACATAAGGGATCTCATTCTTCTCATGACTGTCAGTGAACATCAAAGGTTCACTGCCAATGAACATTTTCATAAGCGTTGTAGGAAGTCATTAATTAGGCCTTAATTGGACCTGACTACCGTTAGTGTGTGGAGTGTGTTAACCACCTAGTCATAAACTATGGGAAACCCTGATTGGGATATTGTTGTGGTGTGTGCATATGCGTGTTTTTGTGTGTGTGTGTGTGTGTGTGTAATGTCAGATATGACACCAGGACCAGCACTGATCCACTGATTGGTTCTGCTTTGATCAATCAGGCCTGTGTGTGTGCATGTGTAGTTTGGTTGGAACCTCCTGCTGGTCCTGATGAAGACGAATGGGCTAACAAGACATGGCGGAATTGCTTTTTGGGAGGGGGGGTGAGTGCATTGTGAAAGGAAGGGGCGATTTGTCATTGATTTATCGTTCTAGCTAGTGCATAGCCACCGTCATCTGTAATTATGAAGTGCTTTGAAAGGCTGGTCATGACACATATCAATACCATCATCCCAGACACCCTAGACCAACAAATTAGCATACCGTCCCAACAGATCCATAGATGACTCAATCTCTATTGCACTTCACACTACACTCTCCCTCCTGCACAAGAGGGGAAATAACAATGTGAGAATGCTGTTCATAGACTACAGCTCAGCGTTCAACACCATAGTCCCCTCCAAGTTTATCACCAAGTTAGGGACCCTGGGACTGAACCCCTCCCTTTGCAACTGGATCCTGGACATCCTGACGGGCCGGCCCCAGGTGATGAGGGTAGACAATAACACCTCCGCCACGCTGACACTCAATACGGGGGCCCCTCGGGTGTGTGCTTATTCCTCTCCTGTACACCCTGTTCACCCACGACTGTGTGGCCTTTCATGATTCCATCATCATCATTTTCTGATGACATGACGGTGGCGATGAGACAGCCTACAGGGAGGAGGTCAGAGACTTAGCAGTGTGGTGCCAAGACAACAACCTGTCCTTCAATGTCAGTAAGACCAAGGAGATGATCGTGGACTATAAGAGAAAGAGGTGAGAGCACGCCTCCATCTACATCGACAGGTCTGTTATGGAGCGGGTCGAGAGCTTCAAGTTCCTTGGCGTCCACATCACTAAGGAATTAACATGGTCCACACACACCGACACAGTTGTGAAGAGGGAACGGCAGCGCCTCTTCCCCCTCAGGAGGCTGATAAGATTTAGCATGGGCGCTCAGATCTCCAAGAAGTTCTACAGCTGTACCATTAAAAGCATCTTGAATTGCGGTGCCCTTGACCCGCAAAACGCTACAAAGGGTACGTCACTGGGGCCGAGTTCCCTGCCATCCAGGACCTCTATATCAGGTGGTGTTATTTTTTTAAATTGTATTTTATTTCACCTTTATTTAACCAGGTAGGCTAGTTGAGAACAAGTTCTCATTTGCAACTGCGACCTGTCCAAGATAAAGCATAGCAGTGTGAACAGACAACACAGAGTTACACATGGAGTAAACAATTAACAAGTCAATAACACAGTAGAAAAAAAGGGGAGTCTATATACATTGTGTGCAAAAGGCATGAGTAGGTAGGCGAATAATTACAATTTTGCAGATTAACACTGGAGTGATAAATGATCAGATGGTCATGTACAGATAGAGATATTGGTGTGCAAAAGAGCAAAAAAGTAAATAAATAAAAACAGTATGGGGATGAGGTAGGTGAAAATGGATGGGCTATTTACCAATAGACTATGTACAGCTGCAGCGATCGGTTAGCTGCTCAGATAGCAGATGTTTGAAGTTGGTGAGGGAGATAAAAGTCTCTAACTTCAGCGATTTTTGCAATTCGTTCCAGTCACAGGCAGCAGAGAACTGGAACGAAAGGCGGCCAAATGAGGTGTTGGCTTTAGGGATGATCAGTGAGATACACCTGCTGGAGCGCGTGCTACGGGTGGGTGTTGCCATCGTGACCAGTGAACTGAGATAAGGCGGAGCTTTACCTAGCATGGAGTTGTAGATGACCTGGAGCCAGTGGGTCTGGCGACGAATATGTAGCGAGGGCCAGCCGACTAGAGCGTACAGGTCGCAGTGGTGGGTGGTATAAGGTGCTTTAGTGACAAAACGGATGGCACTGTGATAAACTGCATCCAGTTTGCTGAGTAGAGTGTTGGAAGCAATTTTGTAGATGACATCGCCGAAGTCGAGGATCGGTAGGATAGTCAGTTTTACTAGGGTAAGTTTGGTGGCGTGAGTGAAGGAGGCTTTGTTGCGGAATAGAAAGCCGACTCTTGATTTGATTTTCGATTGGAGATGTTTGATATGAGTCTGGAAGGAGAGTTTACAGTCTAGCCAGACACCTAGGTACTTATAGATGTCCACATATTCAAGGTCGGAACCATCCAGGGTGGTGATGCTGGTCAGGCGTGCGGGTGCAGGCAGCGAACGGTTGAAAAGCATGCATTTGGTTTTACTAGCGTTTAAGAACAGTTGGAGGCCACGGAAGGAGTGTTGTATGGCATTGAAGCTCGTTTGGAGGTTAGATAGCACAGTGTCCAAGGACGGGCCGGAAGTATATAGAATGGTGTCGTCTGCGTAGAGGTGGATCAGGGAATCGCCCGCAGCAAGAGCAACATCATTGATATATACAGAGAAAAGAGTCGGACCGAGAATTGAACCCTGTGGCACCCCCATAGAGACTGCCAGAGGACCGGACAGCATGCCCTCCGATTTGACACACTGAACTCTGTCTGCAAAGTAATTGGTGAACCAGGCAAGGCAGTCATCCGAAAAACCGAGGCTACTGAGTCTGCCGATAAGAATATGGTGATTGACAGAGTCGAAAGCCTTGGCAAGGTCGATGAAGACGGCTGCACAGTACTGTATTTTATCGATGGCAGTTATGATATCGTTTAGTACCTTGAGCGTGGCTGAGGTGCACCCGTGAGCGGCTCGGAAACCAGATTGCACAGTGGAGAAGGTACGGTGGGATTCGAGATGGTCAGTGACCTGTTTGTTGACTTGGCTTTCGAAGACCTTAGATAGGCAGGGCAGGATGGATATAGGTCTGTAACAGTTTGGGTCCAGGGTGTCTCCCCTTTGAAGAGGGGGATGACTGCGGCAGCTTTCCAATCCTTGGGGATCTCAGACGATATGAAAGAGAGGTTGAACAGGCTGGTAATAGGGGTTGCGACAATGGCGGCGGATAGTTTCAGAAATAGAGGGTCCAGATTGTCAAGCCCAGCTGATTTGTACGGGTCCAGGTTTTGCAGCTCTTTCAGAACATCTGCTATCTGGATTTGGGTAAAGGAGAACCTGGAGAGGCTTGGGCGAGTAGCTGCGGGGGGAGGGGGGGGGGCGGAGCTGTTGGCCGAGGTTGGAGTAGCCAGGTGGAAGGCATGGCCAGCCGTTGAGAAATGCTTGTTAAAGTTTTCGATAATCATGGATTTATCGGTGGTGACCGTGTTACCTAGCCTCAGTGCAGTGGGCAGCTGGGAGGAGGTGCTCTTGTTCTCCATGGACTTTACAGTGTCCCAGAACTTTTTGGAGTTGGAGCTACAGGATGCAAACTTCTGCCTGAAGAAGCTGGCCTTAGCTTTCCTGACTGACTGCGTGTATTGGTTCCTGACTTCCCTGAACAGTTGCATATCGCGGGGACTATTCAATGCTATTGCAGTCCGCCACAGGATGTTTTTGTGCTGGTCGAGGGCAGTCAGGTCTGGAGTGAAACAAGGGCTATATCTGTTCTTAGTTCTGCATTTTTTGAACGGAGCATGCTTATCTAAAATGGTGAGGAAGTTACTTTTAAAGAATGACCAGGCATCCTCAACTGACGGGATGAGGTCAATGTCCTTCCAGGATACCCGGGCCAGGTCGATTAGAAAGGTCTGCTCACAGAAGTGTTTTAGGGAGCATTTGACAGTGATGAGGGGTGGTCGTTTGACTGCGGCTCCGTAGCGGATACAGGCAATGAGGCAGTGATCGCTGAGATCCTGGTTGAAGACAGCGGAGGTGTATTTGGAGGGCCAGTTCGTCAGGATGACGTCTATGAGGGTGCCCTTGTTTACAGATTTAGGGTTGTACCTGGTGGGTTCCTTGATGATTTGTGTGAGATTGAGGGCATCTAGCTTAGATTGTAGGACTGCCGGGGTGTTAAGCATATCCCAGTTTAGGTCACCTAACAGGACAAACTCTGAAGCTAGATTGGGGGCGATCAATTCACAAATGGTGTCCAGGGCACAGCTGGGAGCTGAGGGGGGTCGGTAGCAGGCGGCAACAGTGAGAGACTTATTTCTGGAGAGAGTAATTTTCAAAATTAGTAGTTTGAACTGTTTGGGTATGGACCTGGAAAGTATGACATTACTTTGCAGGCTATCTCTGCAGTAGACTGCAACTCCTCCCCCTTTGGCAGTTCTATCTTGACGGAAGCTGTTATAGTTGGGTATGGAAATCTCAGAATTTTTGGTGGCCTTCCTGAGCCAGGATTCAGACACGGCAAGGACATCAGGGTTAGTAGAGTGTGCTAAAGCAGTGAGTAAAACAAACTTAGGGAGGAGGCTTCTGATGTTGACATGCATGAAACCAAGGCTTTTTCGATCACAGAAGTCAACAAATGAGGGTGCCTGGGGACATGCAGGGCCTGGGTTTACCTCCACATCACCCGCGGAACAGAGGAGGAGTAGTATGAGGGTGCGGCTAAAGGCTATCAAAACTGGTCGCCTAGAGCGTTGGGGACAGAGAATAAAAGGAGCAGATTTCTGGGCATGGTAGAATATATTCAGGGCATAATGCGCAGACAGGGGTATGGTGGGGTGCGGGTACAGCGGAGGTAAGCCCAGGGTGATGATGAGAGAGGTTGTATCTCTGGACATGCTGGTTGTAATGGGTGAGGTCACCGCATGTGTGGGAGGTAGGAGGAGGTATCAGGCGTATGAAGAGTGGAACTAGGGGCTCCATTGTAAAGTAAAACAATGATAACTAACCTGAACAACAGTATACAAGGCATATTGACATTTGAGAGAGACATACAGCGAGGCATACAGTAATCACAGGTGTTGAATTGGGAGAGCTAGCTAAAACAGTAGGTGAGACAACAACAGCTAATCAGCTAGCCGACAGATAAAACATAAACAAGCAGAATGGAGTACCGTGATTAATGGACAGTCCAGCATGCATCAGCTATGTAGCCAAGTGATCAGTGTCCAGGGGGCAGCGGTGGATGGGGCAGGGAAGCTGGACTGGCGAGTGTTATCCAGGTTTAAAAAAACTAACAATGACTAAATAGCTTGTAGCTAGTTAGCTGGTTAGCTTCTGGAGGTTCTTGAGTGTGTTCTAAAAATTAAAAATAATAGCGATTCCGTATCACATTGGGTGAGGCAGGTTACCGGAAGGTATAAACAAATTAAAAATCGAAAAGAGATAGAAAGTAAATATGGGTCCAGTGAGTGTTTGGGACGCGGCGATTCAGACGGTTAGCAGGCCTGTGCTAACAAGCTAACAGTTAGTAGGCCGGGGCTAAACAAGGTAGCAGTTAGCGGACCGGGGCTAAACAAGCTAGCAGTTAGCAGGCCGAATTAGCAAGCAAGGAGATAGCAAGGGCTAGAGAGTTAGCCTTTGGGGGACGTCACGATGGGGTGAGTCTGTTTATTCCTCTTCATGCGGTGACATCGATAGACCGGTCATGGGTCCGGATATTGTAGCCCAGGAGTATACTACGGTGGTAGCACAGGAGCTCTGGCCGGGCTAGCTTCAAGCTAAGTGGGTGGAAACGCTAGCCAGGAGTAATCATCCGGGGTTGCGGTTAGCTAGATAGCTAGTTGTGAAGATCCAGCTGAAAAATGTTCCGTTTGCGGTGGGAATCCGGTGGGAATCCGGGGATAAAAAAATAATAGGTCCGTTATGCTCTGGTTAGAGTCGCGTTGTTCGAACTGGCGAGAGCTTTCCGAGCTAAAGGTTAGCTGATGACTGGTTAGCTGAAGACCGCTAGCAATGTTTTGCTGACTGATAGCTGGTAGTTAGCTGGCTAGCTTCAGTTGAGGGGTTCCGGATCCGAAGTAAATATAAATACTTTAGGAAAAATAGCTACATTGAGTGAGGCGGGTTGCAGGAGAGTATTTAGAAGTTGAGGTTTAGCAAAATGTTTTAAAAGATATGCGAAGAAAAATATGTAAAAATGAAAAAAACGATATATACAAGGGACATGACACGACAAGACGTCTTACTGCTACGCCATCTTGGTTACAGAGGAAAAATTGGCAAATTGGCAAAGACTCCAGCCACCCTAGCCATAGACTGTTCACTCTGCTACTGTAGCAGACTTTGCTACTGTAGCCGGAGCTTCGACTCTCGGACCAACAGGCTCCTGAGACAGCTTCTACCCCCAAGCCACAAGACTGCTAAATAGCCAGAATAGTCAATTAATGGTACCTGAACTATCTGCACTGGCTATCTTGCACTTACCCTACGAACACTCACTAGACTTTATATACACAGCATGTACAGTGCATTTGGAAAGTATTTAGACCCCTTGACTTTTTCCACATTTTCTTACGTTACAGCCTAACACAGAACCCAAACCGGCTGCTCGCGTGCGCCATCGTGCACCACCGTGCATAAATGTATTTTGTTCCCCTACACCAAACGCGATCACAACATGCAGGTTAAAATATCAAAACAAACTGAACTAATTACATTAATTTGGGAACAGGTCGAAAAGCATTAAACATTTATGCCAATTTAGCTAGTTAGCTTGTACTTGCTAGCTAATTTGTCATATTTAGCTAGCTTGCTGTTGCTAGCTAATTTGTCCTGCGATATAAACATTGAGTGGTTATTTTACCTGAAATGCACAAGGTCCTCTACTCCGACAATTAATCCACACATAAAACGGTCAACCGAATCATTTCTAGTCATCTCTCCTCCTTCCAGGCTTTTTCATCTTTGAACTTATATGGTGATTGGCATCTAAACTTTCATAGTATTACTACACCGACCGGCAACACAGTTCGTCTTTCAATCACCCACGTGGGTATAACCAATGAGGAGATGGCACGTGGGTACCTGCTTCTATAAACCAATGAGAAGATGGGAGAGGCAGGACTTGCAGTGCAATCTGCGTCAGAAATAGGAGTTCTATTTTAGCCCTTGGCAACCCAGACGCTCGTTGATGCGACGCGTGCGGTGTGGTCAGCCTATTATTTTAAAATGGATCCAGTTGTTTTTCCCCCTCATCAATCTACACACTACACCTCATGATGAAAAGTTTTTCAGTAATTTTAGCAAATGTATTAAAAATTTAAAAAACAGATACCTTATTAAGTATTCAGACCTTTTGCTATGAGACTCAAAATTGAGCTCAGACGCATCTTGTTTACATTGATCAACTTGAATGGAGTCCACCTGTGGTAAATTCAATTGATTGGACATGATTTGGAAAGGAACACACCTATCTAATATAAGGTCCCACAGTTGAAGGTGCATGTCAGAGCAAAAATGCCATGAGGTCGAAGGAATTGTCCGTAGAGCTCCGAGACAGGATTGTGTCGAGGCACAGATCTGGGGAAATGTACCAAAAAATGTATGCAGCATTGAAGGTCCCCAAGAACACAGTGGCCTCCAAAATTCTTAAATAAAGAAGTTTGGAACCACCAAAACTCTTCCTAGAGCTGGCCGCATGGACAAACCAATCTGGAGAAGGGCCTTGGTGACCAAGAACCCGATCATCACTCTGACAGAGCTCCAGAGTTCCTCTGTGGAGATGGGAGAACCTTCCAGAAGGACAACCATCTCTGCAGCACTCAACCAATGGCCAGACAGAAGCCACTCCTCAGTAAAAGGCACATGACAGCCCGCTTGAAGGTTGCCTATAGGCACCTAAAGGAATCTCAGACCATAAGAAACAAGATTTTCTGCTCTGATGAAACCAAGTTTGAACTCTTTGGCCTGAATGCCAAGCGTCACCATCTGGAGGAACCATGGCCCCAACCCTACAGTGAAGCATGGTGCTGGCAGCATGGGTATGATTTTTCAGCGGCAGGGACTGGGAGACTAGTCAGGATCGAGGGAAATATGCACAGAGCAAAGTACAGAGAGGTCCTTGATGAAAACCTGCTCCAGAGGAACTCCGACTAGGGTGAAGGTTCACCTTCCAACAGGACAACAACCCTAAGCACACAGCCAAGACAATGCAGGATTGGCTTCGGGATAAGTCTCTGAATGTCCTTGAGTGGCCCAGCCATAGCCCGGACTTGAACCCAATCGAACATCTCTGAAGATACCTGAAAATAGCTGTGCAGCGACGCACCTCATCCGATCTGATGGAGCTTAAGAGGATCTGCAGAGAATAATTGGAGAACCTCCCCAAATACAGGTTTGCCAAGCTTGTAGCGTCATACCCAAGAACACTCAAGGCTTTAATTGCTGCCAAAGGTACTGAGTCAAGGGTCTGAATATTTATGTAAATGTAATATTTCAGTTAATTTTTTTTGCAAAAATGTCTAAAAACCTGTCTTTTCTTTGTCATTATGAGGTATTGTGTGTAGATTGATGAGGGGGAAAAAAACAATTTAATCAATTATAGAATAATTTCCTCTGCATGGAGGAATGGGCCAAAATACCAGCAACAGTGTGTGAAAACCTTGTGAAGACTTACAGAAAACATTTGACCTCTGCCAACAAAGGGTATATAACAAAGTATTGAGATAAACTTTTGTTATTGACCAAATACTTATTTTCCACCATCATTTGCAAATAAATTCATTAAAAATCCTACAATGTGATTTTCTGGATTTATTTTCCTAATTTTGTCTGTCATAGTTGAAGTGTACCTATGATGAAAATTACAGGCCTCTCTCATATTTTTAAGTGGGAGAACTTGCACAATTGGCTGACTAAATACTTTTTTGTCCCACTGTACATACCGATACAACATAAACAAAAAGTACATGCACATACATACACACTTTTACACATTTGCTGCTGCTATTCAGTACGTTATTTGACTCTTATTATTATCTATCTATCCGAATGCCTAGTCACTTTACCCTGCCTTTATGTACATATCTACATCAAATACTTTGTACCTCTGCACATTGATCTTATACTGACACTTCCGGTATATATGTGTATTTTATTTTATTCCTCATGTTAGTTACTATTATTTTTGTATATATATTTTTTTAAACTGCATCGTTGGGAAAGGTTTATAAGTAAGGATTTCATTATAAAGTCCACACCAGTTGAATTCGGCGCACGTGATAAATAAAATGTTATTTGATCTCCCTTCCCCAGTTCCTCCCAGGACCCTTGTTCTTTAATTACATCCCCCCCCACCCCTTCACCCAAGTCCTTATTAGAATCGTCATGCCAACCATCATACATCATTGCTAATGGGGGGTGGGGGTGCAATGGGGGGGAGGTGGGGGGCCCAAAATGTCACAGGAATGTTGATTTTTGCATTTCATTACTCCTTCACTCTGCCTGGGAGAGGGAGTATATGGGGGGGGGGGACAGACAAGGAGAGAGTGATGAAGAAGGGTGGGTGAAGGTCAGGAAAATTAGGAAAGAAAGCGGGTGACAGGGAGGAGAAGAGGGATAAGTAGGCGATTAAGGTGTGTAGATGATGGGAGCGAGGGATCAGGAATGTCAAATGGAGAAATGGAGAGATCCACAAAAACAGAG
This sequence comes from Oncorhynchus nerka, assembly GCF_034236695.1. Lineage (NCBI taxonomy): Eukaryota > Metazoa > Chordata > Actinopteri > Salmoniformes > Salmonidae > Oncorhynchus > Oncorhynchus nerka. Next base: position 64,761,184 of record NC_088397.1, on the reverse strand, counting down.
AGAAGGGGAGAGGGTAAAGAGACATTAAACGCTGTGGGAGACTCAGAGGTGGGGTGAGGTCCAGTGTTTAAACATGATGCAGGAGAAAGACTGGAGAAGAGCAGAGCAGACGAAGAAGAGAATATGAGAGGAGGGGAGAAAATGGTGACAAGAAAGGAGAAGGGACAAATGAATGGCATGACTGAGAATTAAGAAGGAGAGAATGATAAAGCTAAGGAGTGGAGTGTGAGAGAGGGATGACTGACTGTTATTATGCAGCAACATGTATTTGACCTGTTAACATTAAAAACACAATGACATTAAACCCCAGACCAGGTTCACACATTAACTCTGAACTCTGCTGTGAGAGAAATAGAGACCAAGAGAAAAGGGGGCCACGCTCCTCTAACACGATTTATCACCACATTGCCATTCCCACTCTAAAATATTGGCCTATTAAAACATTAATTGAGCTGATTAAACTGCAATAAAATCTAACATAACTTGTACCGACAGTTTCAGCGCCTGATTTATTCGTCCAGCGCTTTGCATCCTCAAGTATCCTCCTCCATCAGAGACCAGACAGACTGAGAATTGTGGTGGGGAAACAGCAGATGTTGCTTCCACCTACTGGTGGCTTTAGAGTGCTGCAGCTGCGTGCATTGGAACCCAAAAGAGAGCAATAGTTATGTTGTCTTCTTGTAGGCACTAACAGACTAATTGCGCCATGGCACGTTGGCCAAAGCCTATGGGGAATGTTTTAATGTTTTTTGGGATAATCGCCAAAAATAATATATATGGTAAACACAGGCTTATACATTTTGCTCTATGAGATCATCAGCAGCAGCTAACGTCACTTTTTGTGAATTTTGATGCATTTATGTAATCAATATAAGCACATAAAAGCTTCATAATTCATGAAGGTCATGATAACTGACTGATATTATCTCATAGAACCAAATGTAAGGTAGCCTAAACCTGTGTTAACATCAGACCTTATTTTTGTTGTTTTTCCTTTAAAAAAACATTAATTTCCCCCATAAATAAAGGTTAAATAAAAAATAAAAATGAATGGCTGAACGAACCAGAGATTTCATTTCCGTTTTTTAGGACTACAAACTGGCGAACTCTATAGCTTGTATCATAAGCAACAGACATGCTAAATTATGAAAACACCAATTTCTCATTGGAAAGACGCATGTAATATAACTGGTATCGTAACGTATGTCAACAGACTAGGATGCAACGACTCAAAAGGAACTTTTTGCCGGTGCGCAGATTTTCGTCACTTATTATTTGGACAAATCCCGATTTCGCAGGTGTCTTTCAAATTTCGGAAGGGGAGGAGACATTTGTACCATAGTCTTGCCCCTAACCAAAGATTGTCTATTATATTGACAAGATAGTCAAGTGACTGCTTTATCAATGGAAATCAAATCAAATGCATGTCCTCATAGATGGGAGGCAGGCAGGAGGAGGCAAGACCAGGTGGGAACATTCTAGCCAATGAGATGGCAGATATGCATGTGGACAACAGCCATTGAGATGGATAAATGACTCATCTTTGTATCTATGCCATTATAGCATCTGTGACAGCATTTTACAGTAGTAAATTTTTTTCTTCATTGGCTGGTTGCGCCTAACTCAGGAATCCCCACAATCAATCAATCAAATGTATTTATGAAGCCCTTTTCACATCAGCCCAATGTCACAAAGTGCTGTACAGAAACCCAGCCTACACCCTAAACAGCAAGCAATGCAGATGTAGAAGCACAGTGGCTAGGACAAACTCCCTAGAAAGGCCGGAACCTAGGAAGAAACTTCGAGAGGAACCAGGCTCTAAGCGGTGGCCAGTCCTCTTCCACACAGTTGACTACTTAAAATGGCGCAACAGTACCTTTTCAACCTCAGGAGGCTGTAGAAATTAGTCTTGGCCCCTAAGACCCTCACAAACTTCTACAGATGCACCATTGAGAGCATCCCGTCAGACTTTATCAGCGCCTGGTATGGGAATTGCACTGTCCGCAACTGCAAGGCTCTCCAGAGAGTGGTAAAGTCAGCCCGGGGCAAACTGCCTCTGCCCTCCAGGACATCTACAGCTCTGTCAGAGACAGTACAGGTGCATCAAAGCTGGCACAGAGAGACTTAGCAGACCACCAGACTGTTAAACATTCACCACTAGCCGGCCTCTGTCCAGTACCCTGCCCTGAACATTAGTCACTGTTACTAGCTGGCTACCACCCGGTACTCTACCCTGCACCTTAGAGACTGCTGCCCTATGTACATAGTCATTGAACAATGGTCACTTTAATAGTGTTTGCATACTGTTTTACACACTTTATAAGTATATACTGTATTCTAGTCAAGGCTCATCCTATATACAGTTAAAGTCGGAAGTTTACATACACCTTAGCCAACTATATTTAAACTCAGTTTTTCACAATTCCTGACATTTAATCCTAGTAAGTCCCTGTCAGTTAGGATCACCACTTTATTTTAAGAATGTGAAATGTCAGAATAATAGTAGACAGAATTATTTATTTCAGCTTTTATTCTTGGGGTCATTGTCCATTTGAAAGACCCATTTGCTACCAAGCTTTAACTTCCTGACTGATGTCTTGAGATGTTGCATCAATATATCCACATCATTTTCCTGCCTCATGATGCCGTCTATTTTATGAAGTGCACCAGGCCCTCCTGCAGCAAAGCACCCCCACAACATGATGCTGCCACCCCTGTGCTTCACGGTTGGGATGATGTTCTTCGGCTTACAAGCATCCCCCTTTTTCCTCCAAACATAACGATGGTCATTATGGCCAAACAGTTCTATTTTTGTTTCATCAGACCAGAGGACATTTCTCCAAAAAGTACGATCTTTGTCCCCATGTGCAGTTGCAAACCGTAGTCTGGCTTTTTTAATGGCGGTTTTGGAGCAGTGGTTTCTTCCTTGCTGAGTAGCCTTTCAGGGTATGTCGATATAGGACTCGTTTTACTGTGGATCTAGATACTTTTGTACCTGTTTCCTCCAGAGTTTGAAGGTAGGCCTGGAAATACATCCACAGGTACACCTCCAATTGACTCAAATTATGTCAATTAGCTTATCAGAAGCTTCTGAAGCCATGACATCATTTTCTGGAATTTTCCGATCTGTTTAAAGTCACAGTCAGCTTAGTGTATGTAAACTTCTGACCCACTGGAATTGTGATACAGTGAATTACAAGTTAAATAATCTGTCTGTAAACAAGTGTTGGAAAAATTATTTGTGTCATGCAGAAAGTAATTAATGACTCCAACCTAAGTGTATGTAAACTTCCGACTTCAACTGTAACTACTACTGTCCATACTGTCAATACACACCACTCTCTCTCTCTATATATATATATATATATATATATATATATATTGTTGCAACCCCTATTACTAGCCTGTTCAACCTCTCTTTCGTATTGTCTGAGATTCCCATAGATTGGAAAGCTGTCGCGGTCATCCCCCTCTTCAAAGGGGGAGACACTCTAGACCCAAACTGCTACAGACCTATATCTATTCTACCCTGACTTTCTAAGGTCTTCGAAAGCCAAGTTAACAAACAGATTACCAACCATTTCGAATCCCACCTTACCTTCTCCGCTATGCAATCTGGTTTCAGAGCTCGTCATGGGTGCACCTCAGCCACGCTCAAGGTCCTAAACGATATCATAACCACCATCGATAAGAGACATTACCGTGCAGCCGTATTCATCGACCTGGCTAAGGCTTTCGACTCTGTCAATCACAACATTCTTATTTGCAGACTCAACAGCCTTGTTTTCTCAAATGATTGCCTCGCCTGTTTCACCAACTATTTCTCTGACAGAGTTCAGTATGTCAAATGGGATGGGCCTGTTGTCCGGACCCCTGGCAGTCTCTATGGGGTACCACAGGGTTCAATTCTCGGGCCGACTCTCTTCTCTGTATACATCAATGATGTCGCTCTTGCTGCTGGTGATTATTTGATCTACCTCTACGCAGACGACACCATTCTGTATACCTCTGGCCCTTCTTTGGACACTGTGTTAACTAACCTCCAGCCGAGCTTCAATGCCATACAACTCTCCTTCTGTGGCCTCCAACTGCTCTTAAATGCAAGTAAAACTAAATGCATGCTCTTCAACCGATCGGTGCACGCACCTGCCCGCCCGTCCAGCATCACTACTCTAGACGGTTCTGACTTAGAATATGTGGACAACTACAAATACCTAGGTGTCTGGTTAGACTGTAAACTCTCCTTCCAGACTCACATTAAACATCTCCAATCCAAAATTAAATCTAGAATTGGCTTCCTATTTCGCAAAAGAAGCATCCTTTACTCATGCTGCCAAACATACCCTCGTAAAACTGACCATCCTACCGATCCTCGACTTCGGCGATGTCATTTAGAAAATAGCCTCCAACACTCTACTCAACAAATTGGATGCAGTCTATCTGTTTTGTCACCAAAGCCCCATATACTACCCACCACTGTGACCTGTACGCTCTGGTTGGCTGTCCCTCGCTTCATACTCGACGCCAAACCCACTGACTCCAGGTCTTCTACAAGTCTCTGCTAGGTAAAGCCCTGCCTTATCTCAGCTCACTGGTCACCATAGCAGCACCCACCCGTAGCACTCGCTCCAGCAGGTATATCTCACTGGTCACCCCCAAAGCCAATTCTTCCTTTGGCCTCCTCTCCTTCCAGTTCGCTGCCAATGACTGGAACGAACTGCAAAAATCACTAAAGCTGGAGTCTCTTACCTCCCTCACTAGCTTTAAGCACCAGCTGTCAGAGCAGCTCACAGATCACTGCACCTGTACCTAGCCCATCTGTAAATAGCCCATTCAATCTTCCTCATCCCCATACTGTATTTATTTATTTATTTATCTTGCTCCTTTGCAACCCAGTATCTCTATTTGCACATTCATCTTCTGCACATTCTACCATTCAGGTGATTTATTGCTATATTGTAATTACTTCGTCACCATGGCCTATTTATTGCCTTACGTCTCTTACCTCATTTACACATGCTGTACAGTGCCTTGCGAAAGTATTCGGCCCCCTTGAACTTTGTGACCTTTTGCCACATTTCAGGCTTCAAACATAAAGATATAAAACTGTATTTTTTTGTGAAGAATCAACAACAAGTGGGACACAATCATGAAGTGGAACGACATTTATTGGATATTTCAAACTTTTTTAACAAATCAAAAACGGAAAAATTGCGCGTGCAAAATTGTTCAGCCCCCTTAAGTTAATACTTTGTAGCGCCACCTTTTGCTGCGATTACAGCTGTAAGTCGCTTGGGGTATGTCTCTATCAGTTTTGCACATCGAGAGACTGAATTTTTTTCCCATTCCTCCTTGCAAAACAGCTCGAGCTCAGTGAGGTTGGATGGAGAGCATTTGTGAACAGCAGTTTTCAGTTCTTTCCACAGATTCTCGATTGGATTCAGGTCTGGACTTTGACTTGGCCATTCTAACACCTGGATATGTTTATTTTTGAACCATTCCATTGTAGATTTTGCTTTATGTTTTGGATCATTGTCTTGTTGGAAGACAAATCTCTGTCCCAGTCTCAGGTCTTTTGCAGACTCCATCAGGTTTTCTTCCAGAATGGTCCTGTATTTGGCTCCATCCATCTTCCCATCAATTTTAACCATCTTCCCTGTCCGTGCTGAAGAAAAGCAGGCCCAAACCATGATGCTGCCACCACCATGTTTGACAGTGGGGATGGTGTGTTCAGGATGATGAGCTGTGTTGCTTTTACGCCAAACATAACGTTTTGCATTGTTGCCAAAAAGTTCAATTTTGGTTTCATCTGACCAGAGCACCTTCTTCCACATGTTTGGCGTGTCTCCCAGGTGGCTTGTGGCAAACTTTAAACAACACTTTTTATGGATATCTTTAAGAAATGGCTTTCTTCTTGCCACTCTTCCATAAAGGCCAGATTTGTGCAATATACGACTGATTGTTGTCCTATGGACAGAGTCTCCCACCTCAGCTGTAGATCTCTGCAGTTCATCCAGAGTGATCATGGGCCTCTTGGCTGCATCTCTGATCAGTCTTCTCCTTGTATGAGCTGAAAGTTTAGAGGGACGGCCAGGTCTTGGTAGATTTGCAGTGGTCTGATACTCCTTCCATTTCAATATTATCGCTTGCGCAGTGCTCCTTGGGATGTTTAAAGCTTGGGAAATCTTTTTGTATCCAAATCCGGCTTTAAACTTCTTCACAACAGTATCTCGGACCTGCCTGGTGTGTTCCTTGTTCTTCATGATGCTCTCTGCGCTTTTGACGGACCTCTGAGGCTATCACAGTGCAGATGCATTTATACGGAGACTTGATTACACACAGGTGGATTGTATTTATCATCACTAGTCATTTAGGTCAACATTGGATCATTCAGAGATCCTCACTGAACTTCTGGAGAGAGTTTGCTGCACTGAAAGTAAAGGGGCTGAATAATTTTGCATGCCCAATTTTTCAGTTTTTGATTTGTTAAAAAAGTTTGAAATATCCAATAAATGTCGTTCCACTTCATGATTGTGTCCCACTTGTTGTTGATTCTTCACAAAAAATACAGTTTTATATCTTTATGTTTGAAGCCTGAAATGTGGCAAAAGGTCGCAAAGTTCAAGGGGGCCGAATACTTTCGCAAGGCACTGTATATAGACTTTTCTACTGTATTATTGATTGTATGTTTGTTTATTCCATGTGTAACTCTGTGTTGTTGTATGTGTCGAACTGCTTTGCTTTATCTTGGCCAGGTCGCAGTTGTAAATGAGAACTTGTTCTCAACTAGCCTACCTGGTTAAATACAGATGAAATAAAATAAAAAATAAAAAATATATACATATATTTTTTTATATACACTACATGACTAAAAGTATGTAGACATCTGCTCGTCGAACATCTTGTTCCAAAATCATGGGCAGTAATATGGTCCCCCCTTTGCTGCTATAACAGCCTCCAGTCTTCTGGGAAAGTTTTCCACTAGATGTTGGAACATTACTGCGGGGACTTGCTTTCATTCAGTTAGGCCTGGTTCGCAGTCGGTCTGAATTCTGTGCAAGCAGAGTAGAGTACTAGTCAAGTTCTTCCACACCGATCTCGACAATCCATTTCTGTATGGACCTCGATTTGTGCACGTGGCATTGTCATGCTGAAACAGAAAAGGGCCTTCCCTAAACTGTTGCAACAAAGTTGGAAGCACATAATCATCTAGAATGTTATTGTATGCTGTAGCTTAAGAGTTCCCTTCACTGAAACTAAGGGGCCTAGCACAAACCATGAAAAACAGCCCCAGACTATTATTCCTCCCCCACCAAACTTTACAGATAATCATTCCGCCAAACCCAGATTAGTCCGTCGGACTGCCAGATGGTGAAGTATGATTCATCACTCCAGAGAACGCATTTCCACTGCTCCAGAGTCCAATGGCGGCGCGCTTTACATCACTCCAGCCGACACTTGGCATTGCGCATGGTGATCTTAGGCTTTTGTGTGGCTGCTCGGCCATGAAATAGGTTTCCTGACGAACAGTTAATGTGCTGACATTGCTTCCAAAGGCAGTTTGAAACATGGTAATGAGTGTTGCAACCGAGGACAGACGATTTTTACGCTCTACGTGCTTCAGCACTCAGTGTTCCTGTTCTGTGAGATTGTGTGGCCTAACGCTTTGCGGCTGAGCCGTTGTTGCTCCAAGATGTTTCCACATCACAATAATAGCACTTACAGTTGACCGGGGCAGCTCTAGCAGGGCAGAAATTTGTCAAACTGACTTGTTGGAAAGGTGGTATCCTATAACGGTGCTATGTTGAAAGTCACTGAGCTCTTAAGTAAGACCATTCAACTGCCAATGTTTGTCTATGGAGATTGCATGGCGGTGTGCTCGATTTTACACACCTATCATCAATGGGTGTTGCTGAAATAGCTGAATCCAGTCATATGAAGGGGTGTTCACATACCTTTGTATATATATTTTATTTAAATATATTTATATTCCGGCCTCTGACATTGCTCGTTACGAAGGTTTGGACACACCTACTCATTCAAGGGGTTTTCTTAATGTTTGACTATTTTCTGCATTGTAGAATAATAAGGAAGACATTAAAACTATGAAATAACACATATGGAATCATGTAGTAACCAAAAGTGTTGAACAAATCTAAATGTATTTTTAAATTTACGTCGTTTAGCGGATGCTCTTATCTAGAGCAATTAGGGTTAAGTGCCTTGTTCAATGGCACATCTACAGATTTTTCACCTAATCTGCTTGGGGATTCGAACCAGAGACTTTCCAGTTACTGGCCAAATGCTCTTAAACCGCTAGGCCACCTGCTGCCATCATTGACCTATTCTCTATTCAGACACCATGATGTGATCTATTTGCTAATTAGTTGCCATAACAAGTGCCTCTGTGCCAATTACCATAAGTCAAATGGCCTGTTTTATCATGGCATGTCTTGACATATTGTCATACATTTTGTAATTAAGTTAGGGCCTGTATATTTCACATGGTGAAGTAATATCTGACAGCATGGGCACAACTTTCACTGGGGAAGGGGGGGACATGTCCTCCCCACATTCTGAAATTGAATTTTTGTTCCCCTTAGTTTTATCATGGGAATGTGATACAATACTAGGCCACAGTGTGCTTTAGGACCATGTGGACGCCTCCGGTCAGTCGGGTTGGCTGTTTGGAGTGTTTATCCGACTGGATTAAAATGTGGTTCCCCCAATTTCTAAAACCAAAGTTGCGCCCCTGCCTGACAGCATGCAAAACATAGAAAAGCTCAAACAAAATCAGCATGCTGTATAACATATCAAGACAGAATGTCACAGATGTGCAACATGATCCTTCTAACATGGTGTGGCGCGTGTAGAGGGTCAATTAAAACAAACTGAAGAAATGGATCGAAACAGGGAGGGATTACATAGACTTGTCCAATAGGAAGCAATTTAAAATATTTTAAAACTTGTTCTGTTCTGTGCCCTAGTGAATATGACCCAGTTTCTGTGGGGTCATGTGTGGAGGTTGGAAACACTTGTAGACCGACAGCCTGGTTGACTGGCTGGCTGTTGTTATATTGCACTCTGCTGGGGGTGAGAGGACTAAACAATGTGAATTCTGTCTTAGTCTGCTCAACATAAATACATATACTATAGAATACTACAGTACTTACTATAGAATTATATAGTAAACTGTAGTATACTATACTCTGTAGAATCCCTTGATCATGTGTAGTACATACAATAGAACGTTGTAGAATAGTACATATTAAATATTTATTATTATTAAATATTATACTAAGTATTATCCTCCCAAAAACCACAAAGTAGTTGATGTAGGGTTTAATCTGCCACAAGGTAAGTCACACCTTGTGATTTCTGAGGTGGGCATGTCTGGGGTTATTATGTTTTATAATAGGTACATTTCACCTCGTGATTTTGGTGTTTTATAAAATGTTATAACTGTGGGATCGCCTTGATCTGGAATGAGTGGTGTGTGTGTGTGGGGGTTGTTAATCTTTGATTAGTTTAGGCAATCAAGGCTGAGAGGATGTATCCATTTGAAAGAGTGTCCTGCTCTTGGTCAGGATTGATGGTTGTAACAGCAGCAAGACAATTTGGTGCCCCAGAGTCTGGAGTGGAACTGTGGGGTGGGCATGTTGATTAGAATATTTTTTCCTATTTCCACAATATGTAATTTCCTAGACAAAGATGGGAATTTAAAATGATGACAATCATATTTTATTTACAGCTCTGGAAAAAATGATCAGACCACTGCAAAATTATCAGTTTCTCTGGTTTTACTGATTTATAGGTATGGTATGAGTTTGGATAAAATTAAAATTTTTGTTTTATTCTATAAACTACTGACAACATTTCTCCCAAATAAAAATGTCATTTAGAGCATTTATTTGCAGAAAATGACAACTGGTCAAAATAACAAAAAATATGCAGTGTTGTCAGACCTTGAATAATGCAAAGAAAATAAGTTAATATTCATTTTTAAACACAATACAATTTTTTTTAACTTAGGAAGAGTTCGGAAATCAATATTTGGTGGAATAACCCTGATTTTCAATCCCAGCTTTCATGCGCCTTGGTATGCCCTCCACCAGTCTTTCACATTGATGTTGGGTGACTTTATGTCACTCCTGGTGCAAAAATTCAATTAGCTCGGCTTTGTTTGATGGCTTGTGACCATCCGTCTTCCTCTTGATCACATTCCAGAGGTATTCAATGGGGTTCTGGAGACTGGGCTGGCCACGACAGGGTCTTGATCTGGTGGTCCTCCATCCACACCTTGATTGACCTGGCTGTGTGGCATGGAGCATTGTCCTGCTGGGAAAAAAAACAATCCTCAGAGTTGGGGAACATTGTCAGAGCAGAAGGAAGCAAGTTTTCTTCCAGGACAATCTTACACGTGGCTTGATTCATGCGTCCTTCACAAAGACAAATCTTCCCGATTCCAGCCTTGCTGAAGCACTCCCAGATCACCAATCCTCCACCAAATTTCACAGTGGGTGCGAGACCTGGAGAGGCCTACAAGCCACAGTGTCTCACTCCCACTCTGAAAATTGGGGTGTATGTGTGTGGAGGCTTCCGTCACCCATGATGGAACATCTCATCCTACATCCAGGACAACACTCCTTGGTACCAGACGGATGCAGCCACTGCAACACTGGAATGGCCTGAGACTGCATGGGAAACTCACTGCTCTGAACTGTGCTGACCAGTCTCCCATTCCATGTACCAGAATGCTGCCATTGGCGAGGACATTCTCACCTTTACTGTGAAGGCACAGCTGCAAGTTCTACCAACAACATAATCTAGCACTCTGCTACCTTGCAAACCATGACCGATTTTGTATTCTACATGAATCAAATGTAATGGAGTCCGTTGCCCATGTTGTGAATGGCTGCTGTTCATTAATAGACATGGCCACCTTGATGACCTGATAGCAAGTGGTCTCACCAACAGCACACATGTATAAACATTCTTGTATAAGGGGAAGCTGGTTTGATGTGTTTTCCGGTGTGCCAAATACACCAGATATTGATGTGGGGAGAAGCCAGGGTGAGGAGCTCATTTTGGAAGTGGGCTGTTCATTGGACGGCTACATGGAGCAGGCCTTTGCCTAGAAGCCGCTTAAGTACCAGCCCCTTATGGCACGCTGGGACATCCTCGGGTGTAGGTGCAAGCTGGTAGAGCTGATATTCGGCAGTCTCGGCCACGTACATAGGCTTGCAGTGTGTGACCTCCAGATTGTGGGCCTGACAAAAACTAGGGCAAAGCAATTGGCTATACTGCTCTGTTTCTGCTGTCGTGGGCAGCCTAGCTGTTTGGAGGGAGGTGCTTTCTGATCCCTTGAGTGCCATGCATACTGAGCCTTTGAAATGTTTGGATGTTTTTTTTGTCAATTTGATTGGTGGATTCAAATAGTATTTGAAATGTGTGTGGGTGTCTGCACCTAGGTGTGAGGGGTTTGTGATCTTGGGGATAGTGCATTGGGCTATATGTGAGACAATAGACTTGGTCAATTATGGGACAAAGTTCTATTTCACCCTTGATCAATGGTAGTGTATTAGGTTATTTGGGGAGCCAAAATGATTACTTGAGCAAGTTAATGGAGTTGAGAGGGGGGTAGTTGGGCATGTTGAAACAGTTTGTGTTGAGGGTAGGGTATTGGTTGGGGGACCTGTTGAAACAGTTTGTGTTGAGGGTAGGGTATTGGTTGGGGGACCTGTTGAAACAGTTTGTGTTGAGGGTAGGGTATTGGTTGGGTGGCCTGTTGAAACTGTTTTAAAGGGGGTGTGTTTGGGGGTCTGGGAGGAAATCCAACATTGTATTCAGACTAGTGACGGGTAGCCTTAGGCGTCCCAGAGGACTCCAAACGGGCCCAGTGGGGAATCAACAAGCAGTTGTCTGGACTTCAGAGCCTTGAAAATACATTTCTTTTTCAATCACTTTGGTGACATTTTTACAAGTACTGTATGTGTAACATTTTCCAATCTATATGCACAAAGATCAAATCAGATCATCATCGCTTATGTTGTTTCAAAGCTCTAAGCTTTTTCAATTGAATACAGCAAACAAATTGTCACTTGTTCATTGCAACAAATCACTCTTTCAATGTGGATACATATTCCATCTAAGTATCTGTTGCAAAATGCAACATTCACTTTACATCTAATAACAGTATAATTAACTATCAATTATTAAAAGTCTAAGCCATTGGGGGTGGGGGGGTGTGATGGTGTGATGGTGATTTGCTGGTGACACTGTCAGTGATTTATTTAGAATTTAAGGCACACTTAACCAACATGGCTACCACAGCATTCTGCAATGATACACCATCCCATTTGGTGGGACTATCATGTTTTTCAACAGGACAATGGCACAAAACACCTCCAGGCTGTGTAAGGGCTATTTGATCAAGAATGAGAGTGATGGAGTGCTGCATCAGATGACCTGGCCTCCACAATCAACCGACCTCAACCCAATTGAGATGGTTTGGGAGGAGTTGGGACTGCAGTGAGAAGGAAAAGCAGCCAACAAGTGCTCAGTGTGACAATAGTGCTAGAACAAACTTGAACCCAGATGCAGAGAAACAGCAGGCAGAGGTAAGGGTACATACAGAATATTTACCTAAGGTCTTCATAGCAAAACAAAGCAAGGGAACACTGAACAAAACATGAGACCTGAGCAACTGGCCCAGTCCACAGAGGAACCTAAATAGTCATCCAGCAGGTGATCCCAAAAAGCCCAATCAGGGTCACCTGGATACTAGAGGAAACCCAAGGCTGCTCTCCAGTGGCAATGACAGGTACATACAGTCATTTAGCAGACGCTCTTATCCAGAGCGACTTACAAATTGGTGCATTCACCTTATGACATCCAGTGGAACAGCCACTTTACAATAGTGCATCTAAATCTTTTAAGGGGGGGGGGGGTGAGAAGGATTACTTTATCCTATCCTAGGTATTCAAGACTGTAGTACACTCCAGGAAGAAACCCTGGCCTGTGACACTCAGTATATGTGGGAACTCCTTCAAGACTGTTGTAAAAGCATTCCAGGTGACCCTGGTTGAGAGAATGCCAAGAGTATACAAGGCTGTCATCAAGGCAAAGGATGGTTACTTTGAAGAATCTCAAATATATTATGATTTGTTCACTTTTTTGGTTACTACATGATTCCATGTGTTATGTCTTAACTATTATACAAAATACTTGAATGAGTAGGTGTCCAAACTTCTGACTGGTAATTATATATAATTACATGCACACAACCCCTTTTTGGGTAGGCACAAAACTACCTTCAAACTTTTTACCGGTTACCTTCAGATAATTCCGTGACACGTGTGTGTGTGTGTGTGTGTGTGTGTGTGTGTGTGTGTGTGTGTGTGTGTGTGTGTGTGTGTGTGTGTGTTCGTGAGTTTGTAGGTCAAACCGTTCAGATGTTTGTGAGAAAACAGATTTTCTAGATGTCTCATGGTCTCTAGCTCTGCCACCTTTCACCATAGATGCAGAAGTGTGACATCGGCAGATATTTACCATTATATTGGCACAGGGCGAGACCCAGTTGCAGACAGGAGGCAGATGTTAGTCTGATATTTATTATAATCCAAGGAGCAGGCAAGAGAATGGTCGTGGACAAGAAAAATATCATAAATAAGGTCTGAGTCCAGGAGGTACTGAGTGGCAGGCAGGCTCGAGGACAGGGACAGCAGTATGGCCAGGCAGGTGGGTTCAGAGTCAAGGTATGCAAGGATCAAAACTGGGAGAACTAGCAAAATAGAGATAAGAAAAAGCAGGAGCACTGTGAAGGACCTCGGCGTTACTCTGGACCCTGATCTCTCTTTTGAAGAACATATCAAGACTGTTTTAAGGACAGCTTTTTTCCATCTACGTAACATTGCAAAAATCAGAAACTTTCTGTCCAAAAATGATGCAGAAAAATTCATCCATACTTTTGTCACTTCTAGGTTAGACTACTGCAATGCTCTACTTTCCGGCTACCCGGATAAAGCACTAAATAAACTTCAGTTAGTGCTAAATATGGCTGCTATAATCCTGACTAGAACCAAAACATTTGATCATATTACTCCAGTGCTAGCCTCCCTACACTGGCTTCTTGTCAAGGCAAGGGCTGATTTCAAGGTTTTACTGCTAACCTACAAAGCATGACATGGGCTTGCTCCTATCTATCTCTCTGATTTGGTCTTGCCGTACATAGCTACACGTATGCTATGGTCACAAGACGCAGGCCTCCTAATTGTCCATAGAATTTCTAAGCAAACAGCTGGAGGCAGGGCATTCTCCTATGGAGCTCCATTTTTATGGAATGGTCTGCCTACCCATGTGAGAGACGCAGACTCGGTCTCAACCATTAAGTCTTTACTGAAGACTCATCTCTTCAGTGGGTCATATGATTGAGTGTAGTCTGGCCCAGGAGTGTGAAGGTGAACGGAAGGGCTCTGGAGCAACGAACCGCCCTTGCTGTCCCTGCCTGGCCGGTTCCCCTCTTTCCACTGGGATTCTCTGCCTCTAACCCTATTACAGGGGCTGAGTCACTGGCTTACTAGGGCTCTTTCATTACCGTCCTTAGGAGGGGTGCGTCACTTGAGTGGGTTGAGTCACTGATGTGATCTTCCTGCCTGGGCTGCCCCCCCCCCCCCCCCCCCCCCCCTTGGGTTGTGCATTGGCGGAAATCTCTGTGGGCTATACTCAGCCTTGTCTCAGGATGGTAAGTTGGTGGTTGAAGATATCTCTCTAGTGGTGTGGGGGCTGTGCTTTGGCAAAGTGGGTGGGGTTATATCCTTCCTGTTTGGCCCTGTCTGGGGGTGTCATCGGATGGGGCCACAGTGTCTCCTGACCCCTCCTGTCTCAGCCTCCAGTATTTATGCTGCAGTAGTTTATGTGTCGGGGGGCTAAGGTCAGTTTGTTATATCTGGAGTACTTCTCCTGTCCTATCCGGTGTCCTGTGTGAATTTAAGTATGCTCTCTCTAATGCTCTCTTTCTTTCTCTCTCTCGGAGGACCTGAGCCCTAGGACCATGCCTCAGGACTACCTGGCATGATAACTCCTTGCTGTCCACAGTCCACCTGGCCGTGCTGCTGCTCCAGTTTCAACTGTTCTGCCTGTGATTATTATTATTTATGAACATTTGAACATCTTGGCCATGTTCTGTTATAATCTCCACCCGGCACAGCCAGAAGAGGACTGGCCACCCCACATAGCCTGGTTCCTCTCTAGGTTTCTTCGTAGGTTTTGGCCTTTCTAGGGAGTTTTTCCTAGCCACCGTGCTTCTACACCTTCATTGCTTGCTGTTTGTGGTTTTAGGCTGGGTTTCTGTACAGCACTTTGAGATATCAGCTGATGTACGAAGGGCTATTTAAATAAATGTGATTTGATTTGATCATTATCAGATGTATTGGGTCGATTTTCCATATCCGTCCCCCATCACTAGTAAATATTGATGTTCCTACAAACAATATAAAACTATATAGTAAGTTTTTTTCAGGACCTTTACCACACTGCTGAATTCCTTATTTAATACTGAACCATCGTTCAGATGAAACACAGACGTTGTAATACAATCTGTTGTAATACAAAAATCAGTTTTGAGCATGCTTTAATTTACACATAAAAATAAAAACATTTGCAGGTTGAATGTCAGTAAGAAGTAATATAATTTTGTGGTATGACTTTATAATGTGTAGCTACACCTTATAGCTTTATAGGAATCAGTTCGTAATCCACTGAAACTTCTTCATGGCCAAGTTGTTTTATTTAAACATTCTAACATATCCCCCAGTTTCTTAGTACTAAAGTTTTTCCATACCACATCTTGAGAATTATATTGACTGACCCTTGGTTTTTGATGGATATGACATGACAATAGTTTAGCAGCCACATTTCACATGTTTATACTCCAAAAATACATTTTTACAGGAGAGTGAAATATTGTTTATTCACTACCGTTCAAAAGTTTGGGGTCACTTAGAAATGTCCTTGTAGGCCTCCCAGGTGGCGCAGTGGTTAAGGGCGCTGTACTGCAGCGCCAGCTGGGTTAAAGTCTCTGTCGTAACCGGCCGCGACTGGGAGGTCCGTGGGGGGATGCACAATTGGCCTAGCATCGTCCGGGTTAGGGAGGGCTTGGCCGGTTGGGATATCCTTGTCTCATCGCGCACCAGCGAATCCTGTGGCGGGCCAGGCGCAGTGCGTGCTAACCAAGGTTGCCAGGTGCACGTGTTTCCTCCGACACATTGGTGCGGCTGGCTTCCGGGTTGGATGCGCGCTGTGTTAAGAAGCAGTGCGGCTTGGTTGGGTTGTGTATCGAGGACGCATGACTTTCAACCTTCGTCTCTCCTGAGCCCGTACGGGAGTTGTAGCGATGAGACAAGATAGTAGCTACTAAACAATTGGATACCACGAAATTGGGGTAAAAATGTAAAAATATGTTATAAAATAAAATGTTTTTGTTTTTGAAAGAAAGCACATTTTTTGTCCATTAAAATAACATCAGATTGATCAGAAATACAATGTAGACATTGTTAATGTTGTAAATGACTATTGTAGCTGGAAACGGCAGATTTTTTGTGGAATATCTACATAGGCGTGCAGAGGCCCATTATCAGCAACCATCCCTCCTGTGTTCCAATGGCACGTTGTGTTAGCTAATCCAAGTTTATCATTCTAAAAGGCTAATTGATCATTAGAAAACCATTTTGCAATTATGTTAGCACAGCTGAAAACTGTTCTGATTAAAGAAGCAATTAAACTGGCCTTCTTTAGACTAGTTGAGTATCTGGAGAATCAGCATTTGTGGGTTCAATTACAGGCTCAAAATGGCCAGAAACAAAGAACTTTCTTCTGAAACTCATCAGTCTATTCTTGTTCTGAGAAATTAAGGCTATTCCATGCAAGAACTGAAGATCTCATACAACGCTGTGTACTACTCCATTCACAGAACAGCACAAACTGGCTCTAACTAGAATAGAGAGAGGAGTGGGAGGCCCCGGTGCACAACTGATCAAGAGGACAAGTCCATTAGAGTGCCTAGTTTGAGAAACAGACGCCTCACAAGTCCTCAACTGGAAGTTTGATTAAATAAATTCAGCAAAAAAACAAATGTCCTCTCACTGTCAACTGCATTTATTTTCAGCAAACTTAACGTGTAAATATTTGTATGAACATAACTAGATTCAACAACTGAGACGTAAACTGAACAAGTTCCACAGACATGTGATTAACAGAAATGGAATAATGTGTCCCTGAACAAAGGGGGGTCAAAATCAAAAGTAACAGTCAGTATCTGGTGTGGCCACCAGCTGCATTAAGTACTGCAGTGCAGCTCCTCTTCATGGACTGCACCAGATTTGCCAGTTCTTGTTGTGAGATGTTACCCCACTCTTCCACCAAGGCACCTGCAAGTTGGCCCTAGCCCTCACCCTCCGATCCAACAGATCCCAGACGTGTTCAATGGGATTGAGATCCGGGCTTATCGCTGGCCATGGCAGATCACTGCCATTCCTGTCTTGCAGAAATCACGCACATAACGAGCAGTATGGCTGGTGGCATTGTCATGCTGGAGGGTCATGTCAGGATGAGCCTGCAGGAAGGGTACCACATGAAGGAGGAGGATGTCTTCCCTGTAACGCACAGCGTTGAGATTGCCTGCAATGACAACAAGCTCAGTCCAATGATGCTGTGACACACCACCCCAGACCATGACGGACCCTCTACCTCCAAATAAATTGATCCCGCTCCAGAGTACAGGCCTCTGTGTAACGCTCATTCCTTCGATGATAAACGCAAATCCGACCATCACTTCTGGTGAGGCAAAATCGCGACTCAGTGAAGAGCACTTTTTGCAAGTCTTGTCTGGTCCAGCGACGGTGGGTTTGTGCCCATAGGCACCGTTGTTGCCGGCGATGTCTGGTGAGGACCTGCCTTACAACAGGCCTACAAGCCCTCAGTCCAGCAGTGGTCTGCCACTGCGAGGACGATCAGCTGTCCGTCCTGTCTCCCTTTAGCGTTGTCTTAGGCGTCTCACAGTACGGACATGCAGTTTATTGCCCTGGCCACAGCTGCAGTCCTCATGCCTGCTTGCAGCATGCTTAAGGCATGTTCACACAGATGAGCAGGGACCCTGGGCATCTTTCTTTTGGTGTTTTTCAGAGACAGTAGAAAGGCCTCTTTCGTGTCCTAAGTTTTCATAACTGTGACCTTAATTGCCTACCGTCTGTAAGCTGTTAGTGTCATAACGACCGTTCCACAGGTGCATGTTCATTAATTGTTTATGGTTCATTGAACAAGCATGGGAAGCAGTGTATAAACCCTTTACAATGAAGATCTGTGAAGTTATTTGGGTTTTTACTAATTATCTTTGAAAGACAGGGACGTTTCTTTTTTTGCTGAGTTTGGTACCCGCAAAACATCAGTCTCAACGCCAACAGTGAAGAGGCAACTCCGGGATGTTGGTCTTCTAGGCAGAGTTGCAAAGAAAAAGCCATATCTCATACTGGTCAATAAAAATAAAAAATTAAGATGGGCAAAAGAACACAGACACTGGACAGAGGAAGATTGGAAAAAAGCGTTATGGACAGACACATCTATGTTTGAGGTGTTCGGATCACAAAGAAGATTTGTGAGATGCAGAAAAAATTAAAAGATGCTGGAGGAGTACTTGATGCCATCTATCAAGCATGGTGGAGGCAATGTGATGGTATGGGTGTGCTTTGGTGGTGGTAAAGTGGCAGATTTGTACAGGGTAAAAAGGATCTTGAAGAAGGAAGGCTGTCACTCCATTTTGCAACGCCATTCCATACCCTGTGGACGGCGTTTAATTGGAGCCAATTTCCTCCTACAACAGGACAATGACCCAAAGCACAGCTCCAAACTATGCAATAACTATTTAGGGAAGAAGCAGTCAGCTGGTATTCTGTCTATAATGGAGTGGCCAGCACTGTTATGCAGGTGAGTGAGGACCCAAAAGCGGTTTAACAAAAACAGAGTCCTTTAATGTCAAAACACAGGGAAGACATAGATCCTCTTCAGATGTATATAATGGCAAAATAGACAACCCGCAGAGAGGGCGACAAATGAATCATTAAGTCCTTCTGATATATACAGAAGAGTCCCCTTCTTAGCAGCAGAGGAGAATAGCAGGGTTAGCGGCGACAGACTGCTGGTCTCTCTGGGTAGGCGCGGGTCGTAGAGGACAGAGGTACCTGATCACACGTAGCATCAGATGAACAGGCAGATTCCGACAGGACGGGACAAGGGTGAAGCAAACGAGACGATAGTTTGGTTCTGGCATGAGAAACTCAAAGGAGAATCTGACAAAGACAGAAGCAGGAACAGAGAGAGAAATAGAGACCTAATCAGAGGGAAAAAGGGAACAGGTGGGAAAAGGGTGAACGAGGTAGTTAGAGAAGATGAGGAACAGCTGGGGGAAGGAGAGGAAGAGAAGGTAACCTAATACGACCAGCAGAGGGAGACGGAGTGAAGAGAAAGAACAGGAACAAGACATAATATGACAATACATGACAAGCACAGTCACTGGATCTCAACCCTATTGAGCTGTTGTGGGAACAGCTTGACCGTATGGTATGTAAGAAGTGCCCGTCAAGCCTATCCAACTTGTGGGAGGTGCTTCAGGAAGCATGGGGTGAAATGTCTTCAGATTACCTCAACAAATGTACAACTAGAATGTCAAAGGTCTGCGGGGCTGTAATTGCTGCAAATGGAGGATTCTTTGACGATAGTAAAGTTTGAACGACACAATTATTATTTAAATTAAAAATCATTATTTATAACCTTGTCAACGTCTTGACTATATTTCCTATTCATTTTGCAACTAATTTAATGTATGGTTTCATGGAAAACAAAGACATCTCTAAGTGACCCCAAACTTTTGAATGGTAGTGTATGTTTGACTGTTGAGAAAAATAATCTTTGGTGAAACAGGGATACACAGATATATTATATACTACTCGTTCTGATAATAAACAAGTAGCTTTATACTTTTAAAGGATGTTACAAAATATATTTTAGTTGTCAAGATATGCCAGTACTGTACTACTACACTAATACTACATTGTAACATACTACTACTACTATGTCGTTTTTTACCACTGTAATTGAGAAAGTGAAGTGGTTATGTGTGTATATGAACTGTTTTGGACCCAATTCTACTTTAGTATTAGATTAATATGTTTTTTTTAAACTCAGATAACATTTGAAAACATATCTACAACTATTATTTAACAATCAGATTAACTTGACAAATATATGAATAAATTCTCAATATTAACCAGAGATATTGATTCTAAACATAAACAACGTGTTTCAAGTCTTGCCATAGATTTTCGATACGATTTTAGTCAAAACTGTAACTAGGCCACTCAGGAACATTCAATTTAAAAAATAAAATCAAAATCCAAGATGGCGTAGCAGTCAGACGTCTTTTGTCCTCGTCTTGTCGTGTCCCGTGTATATATCTTTTTCTTCGCATAACTTTTTAATATTTTTTCTAAAACTGAACTTCAAAACACTCTCCTGCAACCCGCCTCACCCAATGTGGTGCAGATCTGTTTTTTTCACCTCGAATCCGAAATCCCTGGACATTTTCACCTGGATTTTCGCAGCTAGCTAGCTGCTATCCGAGTACTGGCTAACGTCGGTCCCGGAGCAAGCACCAATTATCCTGTAGCTAGCACATGCTAGGCCCTTTCTCCCGGCTAGCTAAAGAGGCCCATCAGCCACTCCTGGGCTACAATACCTGGACCCCTTCTACTGCCAGTGCGGGGCACGTAACCCCGCCGATCCTTAACGACTGGATCTGCTCGAGGGGGTACTCAACTGGCTCTACATTACATCGCGACCACCCCTAAATGCCCACCGCTAGCTGCGGCCCGCTAGCTGCTAGCTGTCTAGAGCATATTGGACTGTTAACTGTATAGATCCATCGGCCATTTTCTTGGGCTACACTGTACCTATTTTGCCAATTGGACTTGGACCCCTCTGCTACTCGGAACCCTACTAATCCATCATGACTGGTTTATCGATGTCACCGCACGCGGAGGCCAAAACAGACTTTCCTCCGTCGAGACGTCCCTCTATAAGGCCCTTCTGCTACCTTGCTAGCCCCTGTCTGCTAGCTTGCTAGCCCCGGTCTGCTAGCTTGCTAGCCTTGGTCTGCTAGCTTGCTAGCCCTGGCCTGCTAGCTGTCTGAATCGCCATGTCTCCAGCCAGCCCAACCACTCACTGGACCCCTATTGATCACCCGGCTACGCATGCCTCTCCCTAATATCAATATGCCTTGTCCATCACTGTCCTGGTTAGTGATTATTGTCTTATTTCACTGTAGAGCCTCTAGCCCTGCTCAATATGCCTTAGCCTACCATTTAGTTCCACCTCCCACATATGAGGTGACATCACCTGGTTTAAATGTCTCTAGAGACAATATCTCTCTCATCCTTACTCAATGCCTAGGTTTACCTCCAATGTACCTACCATACCTCTGTCTCTACATTATGCCTTGAATCTATTCTCTCACGCCCAGAAAACTGCTCCTTTCACTCTCTGCTCTGAATGCACTAAACAACCAGTCCTGATAGCCTCTAGGTGTACCCTCATCCTACTCCTCCTCTGTTCCTCTGGTGATGTAGAGGTTAATCCAGGCCCTGCAGTGCCTAGCTCCACTCCTACTCCCCAGGTGCTTTCATTTGTTGACTTCTGTAACCGTAAAAGCCTTGGTTTCATGCATGTTAATATTAGAAGCCTCCTCCCTAAATTGGTTTTATTCACTGCTTTAGCACACTCTGCCAACCCGGATGTCTTAGCCGTGTCGAAATCCTGGCTTAGGAAGTCCACCAAAAACACTGAAATTTCCATCCCTAACTATACATTTTTCCGACAAGATAGAACTGCCAAAGGGGGTGGTGTTGCAATCTACTGCAGAGGTAGCCTGCAGAGTTCTGTCATACTATCCAGGTCTGTACCCAAACAATTCGAACTTCTACTTTTAAAAATGAATCTTTCCAGAAACAAGTCTCTCACTGTTGCCGCTTGCTATAGACCTCCCTCTGCCTCCAGCTCTGCCCTGGACACCATATGTGAATTGATTGCCCCCCATCTGTCTTTAGAGCTTGTGCTGCTAGGTGACCTAAAGTGTGACATGCTTAACACCCCGGCCATCCTACAATTTAAGCTTGATGCCCTATATCTCACACAAATTTTCAATGAACCTACCAGGTACAACCCCAAATCCGTAAACACGGGCACCCTCATAGATATCATCCTAACCAATTTTCCCTCCAAATACACCTCTGCTGTTTTCAACCAAGATCTTGGCGATCACTGCCTCATTGCCTGCATCCGTAATGGGTCTGCAGTCAAATGACCACCCCTCATCACTGTCAAACGCTCCCTAAAACACTTCAGCGAGCAGGACTTTCTAATCGACATGGCCCAGGTATCCTGGAAGGATATTGACCTCATCCGGTGAGTAGAGGATGCCTAGTTATTCTTTAAAAGTGCCTTCCTCACCATCTTAAATAAGCATGCCCCATTCAAAAAATGTAGAACCAGGAACAGATATAGCCCTTGGTTCTCTCCAGACCTGACTGCCCTTGACCAGCACAAAAACATCATGTGGCGTTCTGCATTAGCATCGAACAACCCCCGTGATATGCAACTTTTCAAGGAAGTTAGGAACACATATACACAGGCAGTTAGGAATGCTAAGGCTAGCCTTTTCAAGCAGAAATGTGCATTCTGTAGCACAAACTCCAAAAAGTTCTGGAACACTGTAAAGTCCATGGAGAATAAGAGCACCTCCTCCCAGCTGCCCACTGCACTGAGGCTAGGAAACACTGTCACCACCGATAAATCCACTATAATTGAGATTTTCAATAAGCATTTTTCTACGGCTGGCCATGCTTTCCACCTGGCTACCCCTACCCCGGTCAACAGCCCTGCGCTCCCCACAGCAACTCGCCCAAACCTCCCCCACTTCTCCTTCACCCAAATCCAGACAGCTGATGTTCTGAAAGAGCTGCAAAATCTGGACCACTGCAAATCAGCCGGGCTAGACAATCTGGATACTCTCTTTCTAAAAATGATCTGCCAAAATTGTTGCAACCCTTATTACTAGCCTGTTCAACCTCTCTTTCATATAGTTTGAGATTCCCATAGATTGGAAAGCTGCCGCGGTCATCCCCCTCTTCAAAGGGGGAGACACTCTAGACCCAAACTGCTACAGACCTATATCTATTCTACCCTGCCTTTCTAAGATCTTCGAAAGCCAAGTTAACAAACAGGTTACCGACCATTTCAAATCCCACCGTACCTTCTCCGTTATGCAATCTGGTTTCAGACCTGGTCATGGGTGCACCTCAGCCACGCTCAAGGTCCTAAACGATATCATAACCGCCATCGATAAGAGACATTACTGTGCAGCCGTCTTCATCGACCTGGCTAAGGCTTTCGACTCTGTCAATCACAACATTCTTATTGGCAGACTCAACAGCCTTGGTTTCTCAAATGATTGCCTCGCCTGGTTCACCAACTACTTCTCTGACAGAGTTCAGTATGTCAAATCGGAGGGCCTGTTGTCCGGACCTCTGGCAGTCTCTATGGGGGTGCCACAGGGTTCAATTCTCGGGCCGACTCTCTTACATTTACATTTACATTTAAGTCATTTAGCAGACGCTCTTATCCAGAGCGACTTACAAATTGGTGCTTTCACCTTATGACATCCAGTGGAACAGCCACTTTACAATAGTGCATCTAGGTCTTTTAAGGGGGGGGGGTGAGAAGGATTACTTTATCCTATCCTAGGTATTCCTTAAAGAGGTATATATCAATGATGTTGCTCTTGCTGCTGGTGATTCTTTGATCTACCTCTACGCAGGCGACACCATTCTGTATACCTCTGGCCCTTCTTTGGACACTGTGTTAACTAACCTCCAGATGAGCTTCAATGCCATACAACTCTCCATCCTTGACCTCCAACTGCTCTTAAATGCAAGTAAAACTAAATGCATGCTCTTCAACCGATCGCTGCCCGCACCTGCCTGCCCGTCCAGCTTCACTACTCTAGACGGTTCTGACTTAGAATATGTGGACAACTACAAATACCTAGGTGTCTGGTTAGACTGTAAACTCTCCTTCCAGACTCGCATTAAACATCTCCAATCCAAAATTAAATCTAGAATCGGCTTCCTATTTTGCAACAAAACATCCTTCACTCATGATGCCAAACATACCCTCGTAAAACTGACCATCCTACCGATCCTCGACTTCGGCGATGTAATTTACAAAATAGCCTCCAACACTCTACTCAACAAATTGGATGCAGTCTATCACAGTGCTATCTGTTTTGTCACCAAAGCCCCATATACTACCCACCACTGTGACCTGTACGCTCTCGTTGGCTGTCCCTCGCTTCATACTCGACGCCAAACCCACTGGCTTCAGGTCATCTACTAGTCTCTGCTAGGTAAAGCCCCGTCTTATCTCAGCTCACTGGTCACCATAGCAGCACCCACCCGTAGCACGCGCTCCAGCAGGTATATCTCACTGATCACCCCCAAAGCCAATTCTTCCTTTGGCCGCCTCTCCTTCCAATTCTCTGCTGCCAATGACTGGAACGAACTGCAAAAATCACTAAAGCTGGAGATTCTTACCTCCCTCACTAGCTTTAAGCACCAGCTGTCAGAGCAGCTCACAGATCACTGCACCTGTACATAGCTCATCTGTAAATAGCCCATCCAATCTACCTGATCACCATACTGTATTTATTTATTTATCTTGCTCCTTTGCAACCCAGTTTCTCTACTTGCACATTCTACCATTCCAGTGTTTAATTGCTATATTGTAATTACTTCGCCACCATGGCCTATTTATTGCCTTACGTCTCTTATCCTACCTCATTTGCACATGCTGTAATAGATTTTTCTACTGTATTATTGATTAAATGTCTGTTTATTCCATGTGTAACTCTGTGTTGTTGTATGTGTCGAACTGCTTTGCTTTATCTTGGCCAGGTCGCAGTTGCAAATGAGAACTTGTTCTCCACTAGCCTACCTGGTGAAATAAAGGTGAAATAAAACATTTAAAAAATAAAAATGTCATCTTGGTAAGCATTACCAGTGTATATTTGGCCTTTGTGTTTTAGGTTATTGTCCTGCTGAAAGGTGAGTTTGTCTCCCAGTCTCTGTTGGAAAGCAGACTGAACCAGCTTTTCCTCTAGGATTTTGCCTGTGCTTAGCTCCAATCCTTTTCTTTTTGTCGTCCTTACCGATGATAAACATACCCATAAAATCATGCAGCCACCACCATGCTTGAAAATATGAGGAGTGGTACTCAGTGATTATGTGTTGGATTTGCCCCAAACATAACGCTTTGTATTCAGGACATAATTTTCTTTTTTTGCCACATTTTTCTTCAGTTGTGCTTTAGTCCCTTATTGCAAACAGGATGAATACTTTGGTTGATGATTTATACTCTTACTTTTGATACTTAAGTACATTTAAAACCAAATACTTTTAGATTTTTACTCAAGTAGTATTTTACTGGGTGACTTTTACTTTTACTTGAGTCATTTTCTTTTAAGGTATCTTTGCTTTTACTTAAGTGTGAAAATGGGATACTTTTCCCACACCTGGCTGTGTGTCAACATTACAGGCTGCTGGTGGTGGTGTGATGGTGTGGGGTGTGTTTTCATGGCACACATTGGGCCCCTCGATAAATGTGGAGCAACATTTGAATGCCACAGGATATCTGAACATCATTGTCAATCAGGTGCATCTTTTCATGGCAGCAGTGTATGGACAGTACCCTGCCTATGTACCCTGATTATGTCACGCCCTGACCTTAGAGATCCTTTTATGTCTCTATTTTGGTTTGGTCAGGGCGTGAGTTGGGGTGGGCATTCTATGTTGTGGGTTCTATGATTTCTATTTCTGTGTGTTTGGCCGGGTGTGGTTCTCAATCAGAGGCAGCTGTCTATCGTTGTCTCTGATTGAGAACCATACTTAGGTAGCCTTTTCCCACCTGTGTGTTGTGGGTAGTTGTTTTTCTGTTTTGTGTCTTTCTGCACCAGACAGAACGGTTTTGGTTTTGTTCGTTGTTTTTTTGTTAAGCAGTGTTCAGTTCAAATAATAAAGATGAACACGTACCACGCTGCACCCTGGTCCTCCACTCCTTCCAACAGCCGTTACAGATTAGCTGTGTTCGTTTCAACTGAGCTATCATGTCAACACATTTAGACATTGATCAGCTTCCATACTTATTTGCATAGACTACCTAAATAATATTGAATAGTTGAAAACAGTGGAGGCTGGTGGGAGGAGCTATAGGAGGAAAGGCTAATTTTATTGGCTGGAATGGAATTAATGGAACTGTATCAAACATATGGAAACCACATGTTTGACTTTGTTCCATTAATTCAATTCCAGCTTTTACAATGAGCTTATCCTCCTTTAGTTTATCCCACCACCCTCCTAATTGAAAGTAAGTCTAACTTTTCTTACACAAGCTGTATGTGAAAGTAAAAGTGAGGTTGGGTTTATGTAGGCTAAATTGACATCTGATTTGCCCAAATGCCTATGAGCATGGTGAAATTATTAATTACACTTTGGATGGTGTATCAGTACACCCAGTCACTACAAAGATACAGGTGTGCTTCCTAACTCAGTTGCCGGAGAGGAAGGAAACCGCTCAGGGATTTCACCATTAAGCCAATGGTGACTTTAAGGCACCAATGTTGTACTGGACTGTCATTCAGTCTGTTGCACTGCACAATTTGTGTCAGCCTATTTCTTCCTCTTTCATCAATGACCTGTTTTTGACCACTGGCCTGCCGTTGGCTGGATGTCCTTTGGGTGGTGGACCATTCTTGATCCACATGTAAAACTGTTGAGTGTTAAAAAACAGCAGTATTGCAGTTCTTGACACACTCAAACCAGTGTGCCTAGCACCTACTACCATACCCTGTTCAAAGGCACTTAAATATTTTGTCTTGCCCATTCACCCTCTGAATGGCACATATACAATATCCATGTCTCAATTGTCTCAAGGCTTTAACATCCTTCTTTAACCTGTCTCATCCCCTTCATCTACACTGATTGAAGGTGACATCAATAAATGGTCATAGCTTTCACGTGGATTCACCTGGTCAGTGTATGTCATGGAAAGAGCAGGTGTTCCTGGTGTTTTGTACACTCAGGATGAAT
The DNA here is from genome assembly GCF_034236695.1 of Oncorhynchus nerka. Taxonomy (NCBI): domain Eukaryota; kingdom Metazoa; phylum Chordata; class Actinopteri; order Salmoniformes; family Salmonidae; genus Oncorhynchus; species Oncorhynchus nerka. The sequence continues at coordinate 64,733,939 of NC_088397.1, read as the reverse complement.
ATAGGATGACAAATATATCAGCAGGATGCAATTTCAACATATACATAGTTCTAATGATTATTGGATTGATGTAGCAACCTGTTACATCAATCCAAGTCATTGCATTTAAGTTTAAGTTTTACCCTAATTTCAATGTTTACAACGCGGATTGAAATGAGATGAAAACTGTACTGGTTGATGACTTTTTGCTAATCCAAATGTGTATTCCACATAGATTCCACGTCACAATAGGTTGACTAATGACGTTGAAACAATTCAACCAGTGGGTTTATTCTTCCGGGGGATTGCAACATTCAGCAGGCTATCTGATTGAAAGCATTAGTCATGGCATTAGATAGTTAGTTAACATTTAGGAAAAATAGATAACTTAATTATGACTATTGGAGATGTATATTTATGCATGCATTTAGAACATTTAAATTATTTTATTGCTAGCTGCTTTAATGTTTTAATCACGTATTATAAAAGTCGAATTTACAATCATGGATCAGAGATAGAACATTTGAAAAAGTCAGACAGATCAACATCAGAGTGCTATTGCTGGTTATCTGTTGTTCTTAAACACTGCAGGTGGAAATACGTTTTCATGTTCTGATGGAACAGCAGATGAGGTGTCCACTAACCATGGCCTGCTATCAACACAGGAGGATTGTGAGTTCAACATTTATCAAAGACATTCATTTATGCTTCAATTGATAGTAGTTTGATATGAGGGTACCCATACACTTTCAATACAGTACACTCAAGTTCATTCTCAATGAAGATCTTTATTCCAACAAACTCACTGTATCTTCCCAAACCACTGTTGTCCATGGTATGTTGTTGATAGGCTCAGTGTAGTCTTGGAGAACCTATTCTGTGATTGCTGCTTACCAAGCTTTTTTGATTGTACACTGTGCATGAAGGCACATGCTGTGACGGTGGTTGGTTTTATATTTAGTTTAGAGTCGAGAGTGGTGTGTGTTGCATGTGTGTATATGTATTTGCTTGTATGAGTACTACCACTGCTCTGTGTGTATTTTTGGTTTTACCATCCTTGTAGGGACCAGAGGTCCTCACAAGGATAGTAAAACAAGGAAAATTGCCTTAGGGGTTAGGGCTCGCACAAATCACACCAAATGTGGACCCAGTGTTCATCTCCCTATCATTCAGCGCACTGTGTTTTCATTCGATTCTACTTGTAAAATTGGTGCTCACTCGGTTTCGCAAGTTATGTTCAGAGGTGCTAACGCTATTGTGTGTCTGAGCCCTTAAGGTTAGGAGTTAGGGTTATGGGTTTGGGATTAGGGTTAAGGTTAAGGTTAGATTTAGGGTTAGGGGAAAATAGGATTTTGAATAGAAATCAATTGCTTGGTCCCCACAAGGATAGTAAAAAAAAACATGTTTTTGTATGTGTGTATGTGCGCGTGTGTGCGCGTGCACACAAGTGTACGTGTGTGTGGTGTGTGAATGCACAAGTGGGCGTGAGAGGTTGTGTGTGTTCACACTCTCTCATCAGTGGTGGAAAAAGTACCCAACCGTCATACTTGAGTGAAAGTAAAGAAACCTTAATAGAAAATGACTCAAGTAAAAGTGAATGTTACGCAGATTTAAAATACACTTAAGTATCAAAAGCAAAAGTAAAAGTATTAATCATTTCAAATTCCTTATATTAATTTACGTAAAGCCAGGGGCAGACTCCAAAATTCAGACATCATTTACAAACGAAGCATGTGTGTTTAGTGAGTCTTCCAAATCAGAGGTGGTAGGGATGACCAGGGATGTTTGGTTGATAAGTGTGTGAATTTGACTATTTTCCAGACCTCAAAATGTAACAAGTACCTGAGTGCCAAGTCTAGGTCCAAAAGGCTCCTTAATAGCTTCGGCCCCAAGCCGTAAGACTGCTGAACAATTCATCAAATGGCCCCCCGGACTATTTGCATTGACCCCCCCCCACCCTTTGTTTTTACACTGCTGTTACTCACTGTATATTATCTATTCATAGTCACTTTACCCCATCTACATGTACGAATGACCTCGACATACCTGTACCCCAGCACATTGACTCGGTACCGGTACCCCCTGTATATAGCCTCATTGTTATTTTATTGTGTTACTTTTTAAATTTTTTACTTTAGTTTATTTAGTAAATATTCTATTTTCTTTACTGCATTGTTGGTTAAGCACTTGTAAGTTAGCATTTCACGGTAAGGTCTGTTGTGTTCGGCGCATGTGACAAATAAAATGAGATTTTAAGTACTTTCGGGTGTCAATGAAAATGTATGGAGTAAAAAGTATAATATTTTCTTAAGGAATGTAGTGAAGTAAAAGGTGTCAAAAATAGAAATAGTCGAGTACAGAAACCCAAAAAAAACGTTGAAAGTATTTTTACAACACTGGCTCTCATCACGCACGTGCCTCAGATTCCTGTCAAGCAGGGGGGGGGGTTAAACTGTGCCCCCCTGTCCCATTCAGTCACTTTCCTAGTCAGGCAGGCAGAGAGAGTGAGAGGAGAGAAAGAGGTGAGAGGAGAGAGACACTCTACTGCATTAAACCACACACTATAGGCTAGGCTAATCCTTCTCTGCCATCTTGTCTTTCTCTGCCTTCTCCATTCATAGGCAGATCCAGGACCATGGCACATCATGAAGCACCCCATAAAGACCCCAGAAAGATGGGCATCGGCCGCTCCATCGCCGTGCTGACCTCCGGAGGCGATGCCCAGGGTGAGTGGGACGGTCGAGGGCAGGGGGGTTCCAGGGGACTGGTAGGGGGAAGCTACAGCTCCAAGGGCATGGGAAATATGAGGGAGGACAGACAGCCCAGAGGCTTGTTGGTAATCTGCAGGTGGCTGAGTCGGGCCAGAGTAATATCAGTATTTGGGAACAGTTCCCATTTGCATGTAGCAGCAGCAAACTGTGAGGCGTTTTACTTCAAGTCAACAATTCCCATAATTCACGCTCAGAGCTCTCAGAGGCTCTCATGGAATTTGGAGTAGGAAAACAATAGATTATAGGGAGTTAAAGTAAGAAGTGATTTGTAAATATAATTTGTGCTGTTCAAAGTCATGGCTGTACTTCAGGGGGGTGCATAGACTGACTGTACTACAGAAATGCATTGATTTTTGTTCAAAGTGAAGTGTGTCACAGCACATATGTACTGTATCAACTAATAGAAAGCATGCCTCTTATTCTTGTAGTTTGAAGTCCAACTGTTGACAGGGTGGTTCAGTCACAGTTACAGTCCCACAGTTTGCCACACCCACTACTAAATAAACTGTAATGATTGTAGAATGAGGAGTTCTGATATTAAAATGATATGTTGTCACACTGTTGAACATATGAGATGTATTACATGTATGACATGGCACGTAAAGACCCCTCCTCTTGGTTGTCACCAAGATATCTTATCACATGGAAAGGGCAACGTGAAATCTTCCATCCAAGGTTTCCAGGGTCACCGGAGCATTCACACTTGTTCACTACTCCCCACAAATTAAAAATCATTGGATTGGTGTAGGCATGGCTAGAGGGAGTTTCCATAAACCAGTCATTTTGTTTTAAATCAATCAATGGAAGAGAACAAGTACACACTTTGGGAGAAAGGAAAGATTATTAGGACATCCCAGAAGCCTTCCCCCTGACCTTTAGCTGGATGATAAATACCTCCCCTTGGAACTTTGGGATGTCTGCCGCTGACCACATATGACCATATGTCAGGGAGCTGTCTGTCTGAACTTTACATCATTATGGAGCTGGGTGGCTCTTGTCGGCTAGACGTTAATCCAAGGTTCTCTCTCTCTTTCTGTTGTTTATTCTATTTCTAAACACCCTGGCTGCTCTGTTCTTTAAATATTCACCCGTATCTTTATCTTTCCTCTATTTCCCTCTCAATCTCTCAGTGTCTGTTGGAGGGGGGTAATTTTAGAGGGGTGACCTTTCTGTCATATGACATGGAGAGGTGGAGGAGGAGGAATAGTGAAGTGTGCCACCCCTCTTCCACCTATTTTTTTACTCCATGCATGTTGAAAGGGGAGACACTCTTGCCACCTCAACAGACACACTATCCACATGTGTTGCCCTTTAGACTGGAGCTGGTGTTTTGAGACAATGAGCTGGTGAAATGCACCTCTCTCCCCTGTCTGTCCTGTCTCCCCTGTCTCTCCTGTCTGCATTACTTTCCCTGTCTGCCCTGTCTCTCCTGTCTTTCCTGTCTGCCTTACTCTCCCTGTCTGCCTTACTCTCCTTGTCTGCCCTGTCTCTCCTGTCTGTCCTGTCTGCCTTGTCTGCCCTGTCTCTCCTGTCTGTCCTGTCTGCCCTGTCTATCCTGTCTGTCCTGTCTGCCTTGTCTGCCCTGTCTCTCCTGTCTGCCTTACTCTCCCTGTCTGCCTTACTCTCCCTGTCTGCCTTGTCTGCCCTGTCTCTCCTGTCTGTCCTGTCTGCCTTGTCTGCCCTGTCTCTCCTGTCTGTCCTGTCTGCCCTGTCTATCCTGTCTGTCCTGTCTGCCTTGTCTGCCCTGTCTCTCCTGTCTGCCTTACTCTCCCTGTCTGCCTTGTCTGTCCTGTCTGCCTTGTCTGCCCTGTCTGTCCTGTCTCTCCTGTCTGCCTTACTCTCCCTGTCTGCCTTGTCTGTCCTGCCAGTTCAGTGACACAGAGACATAGGCAGTTACATTCCAACTACATGTCCAGGAGAGCTTAAAAGTGCATTGTCATTCCAATTGTGTGAATGTGACAGGAGAACTCTTCAGTGTTCCACTATGCTATGGTTCCTCTCAGCCATATATGACGATCAGGGGCCCAAGTTATTCCTGACCATGTGAACTCACAGTCAAGCCCTACACGGGCATGCATTTTAAGCCTGAACCCTACCCTCTTGACCCTAGTACAAGATTATCATCATGATCGGGTACATGTACATGCTTATTTGATGTTCAGTAAAATCACAAAAATTAGACAAGTCTGTTAAGAATGAAGTGATAGAGTAAAGAGATACCAGCTGTTATGAGGGTTTAACCTTGTCTGGGGTCCTGAACTGTTATTTAGCCCATTTAGCTTCCATATAAACCAGTCACTCTGGTACTAATGTGGCTGGCCCCTGGTGTTTCCTATATACACTGAACAACAATAGAAACACAACATGTAAAGTGTTGGTCCTATGTTTCATGAGCTGAAATAAAAAATCCCATAAATTGTCTCTAAGCACAAAAATAGTATTTCTCTCAAATGTTGTGCACAAATTTGTATACATCCCTGTTGGTGAGCATTTCTCCTTTGCAAAGATAATCCATCCATCTGACAGGTGTGGCACATCTAGAAGCTGATTAACATCATGATCATTACACAGGTGCATCTTGTGCTGGGGACAATGAAAGGCCACTCTAAAATGTGCAGTTTAGTCACACAACGCAATGCCACAGATCTCTTGAGGGAGCATGCAAGTGGCATGCTGACTGCAGGAATGTCCACCAGAGCTGTTGCCAAATAACTCAATGTTCATTTCTCTACCATAAGCTGTTTTAGAGAATTTGGTAGTACGTCGAACTGGCCACACAACCACAGACCATGTGTATGGTGTTGTGTGGGCGATGATTTTCTAATGTCAACGTTGTGAACTGAGTGCCCCATGTTGGGGTTACAGTATGGTATGGACAGGCATTAGCCAGGGACAATGAATACAATTGCATTTTATCAATGGCAATTTGAATGCACAGAGATACTGTACCATGACAAGATCCTGAGGCCCAAGGATCTGTACACAATTC